>NC_088415.1:55423315-55503315 GCF_034236695.1 Oncorhynchus nerka
CCCACCCCCGCAAAGAGGGCCTCAACATGGAAGCCACACATACGCCCAGGTAGTGAGCGGGCAAACAGTCCCAACCCCCACTCTCACACTCGCCCAAGCCAATGGCATGTACCAGATGCTCAGCAGGCTCTGCTCACACTTACTGGCCTGAGGCCAAACCACGACCAACAACATTGGACACTCTATGGAACAAAAAGCATTCACTATATCATCCTGGAATATCCAAGGCCTGAGGTCATCTGCCTTTGGCCTGAAGAGCAGAAACCCGGACTTCACCAAAGAAATCGGTAACACAGACATTGTCATCCTGCAAGAAACCTGGTATAGAGGAGACAGACCCACTGGTTGCCCTCTAGGTTACAGAGAGCTGGTAGTCCCATCCACCAAACTACCAGGTGTGAAACAGGGAAGGGACTCAGGGGGTATGCTAATTTGGTATAGAGCAGACCTAACTCACTCCATTAAATTAATCAAAACAGGAACATTCTACATTTGGCTAGAAATTCAAAAGGAAATGATCCTAACAGAGAAAAATGTCCTCCTGTGTGCTACCTATATCCCCCACTAGAATCCCCATATTTTAATGAAGACAGCTTCTCCATCCTGGAGGGAGAAATCAATCATTTCCAGGCCCAGGGACATGTACTAGTCTGTGGCGACCTAAATGCCAGAACCGGACAAGAACCTGACACCCTCAGCACACAGGGGGACAAACATCTGCCTGGAGGTGACAGCATCCCCTCCCACATATGCCCCCCTAGGCACAACTATGACAACATAACCAACAAAAACGGTTCACAACTCCTGCAGCTCTGTCGCACGCTGGGTATGTACATAGTCAACGGTAGGCTTCGAGGGGACTCCTATGGTAGGTACACCTATAGCTCATCTCTTGGCAGTAGTACTGTAGACTACTTTATCACTGACCTCAACCCAGAATCTCTCAGAGCGTTCACAGTCAGCCCACTGACACCCCTATCAGACCACAGCAAAATCACAGTCTACTTAAACAGAGCAATACTCAATCATGAGGCATCAAAGCCAAAGGAACTGAGTAACATTAAGAAATGCTATAGATGGAAGGAATCCAGTTTGGAAACCTACCAAAAAACAATTAGGCAACAGCAAATTCAATCCCTTTTAGACAATTTCCTGGGTAAAACGTTCCACTGTAATAGTGAAGGTGTAAACCTGGCAGTAGAAAATCTTAACAGTATATTTGACCTCTCAGCTTCCCTATCAAATCTAAAAATCTCAAATAGAAAACCGAAGAAAATTAACAATAATGACAAATGGTTTGATGAAGAATGCAAAAATCTAAGAAAGAAATTGAGAAACCTGTCCAACCAAAAACATAGAGACCCGGAAAACCTGAGTCTACGCCTTCACTATGGTGAATCACTAAAACAATACAGAAATACACTACGGAAAAAGAAGGAACAGCATGTCAGAAATCAGCTCAATGCAATTGAAGAATCCATAGACTCTAACCACTTCTGGGAAAATTGGAAAACACTAAACAAACAACAACACGAAGAATTATCTATCCAAAATGGAGATGTATGGGTAAACCACTTCTCCAATCTTTTTGGTTCTATAACAAAGAACAAAGAGCAAAAACATATACATGATCAAATACAGATCTTAGAATCAACTATTAAAGACTACCAGAACCCACTGGATTCTCCAATTACATTGAATGAGTTACAGGACAAAATAAAAACCCTTCAACCCAAAAAGGCCTGTGGTGTCGATGGTATCCTCAATGAAATGATCAAATATACAGACAACAAATTCCAATTGGCTATACTAAAACTCTTTAACATCATACTTAGCTCTGGCATCTTCCCCAATATTTGGAACCAAGGACTGATCACCCCAATCCACAAAAGTGGAGACAAATTTGACCCCAATAACTACCGTGGAATATGTGTCAACAGTAACCTTGGGAAAATCCTCTGCATTATTATTAACAGCAGACTCGTACATTTCCTCAATGAAAACAATGTACTGAGCAAATGTCAAATTGGCTTTTTACCAAATTACCGTACAACAGACCATGTATTCACCCTGCACACCCTAATTGACAACCAAACAAACCAAAACAAAGGCAAAGTCTTCTCATGCTTTGTTGATTTCAAAAAAGCCTTCGACTCAATCTGGCATGAGGGTCTGCTATACAAACTGATGGAAAGTGGTGTTGGGGGTAAAACATACGACATTATAAAATCCATGTACACAAACAACAAGTGTGCGGTTAAAATTGGCAAAAACACACACATTTCTTCACACAGGGTCGTGGGGTTAGACAGGGATGCAGCTTAAGCCCCACCCTCTTCAACATATATATCAACGAATTGGCGCGGGCACTAGAAAAGTCTGCAGCACCCGGCCTCCCCTGCTAGAATCCGAAGTCAAATGTCTGCTGTTTGCTGATGATCTGGTGCTTCTGTCACCAACCAAGGAGGGCCTACAGCAGCACCTAGATCTTATGCACAGATTCTGTCAGACCTGGGCCCTGACAGTAAATCTCAGTAAGACCAAAATTATGGTGTTCCAAAAAGGTCCAGTCACCAGGACCACAAATACAAATTCCATCTAGACACTGTTGCCCTAGAGCACACAAAAACTATACATACCTTGGCCTAAACATCAGTGCCACAGGTAACTTCCACAAAGCTGTGAACGATCTGAGAGACAAGGCAAGAAGGGCATTCTATGCCATCAAAAGAAACATCAATTTCAACATACCAATTAGGATTTGGCTAAAAATACTTGAATCAGTCATAGAGCCCATTGCCCTTTATGGTTGTGAGGTCTGGGGTCCGCTCACCAACCAAGACTTCACAAAATGGGACAAACACCAAATTGAGACTCTGCACGCAGAATTCTGCAAAAATATCCTCCGTGTACAACGTAAAACACCAAATAATGCATGCAGAGCAGAATTAGGCCGATACCCACTAATTATCAAAATCCAGAAAAGAGCCATTAAATTCTACAACCACCTAAAAGGAAGCGATTCACAAACCTTCCATAACAAAGCTATCACCTACAGAGAAATTAACCTGGAGAAGAGCACCCTAAGCAAGCTGGTTCTGGGGCTCTGTTCACAAACAGAGCCCCAGGACAGCAACATCTACAGTAACCATCTTCTGGCTGTGCCAGGTAGAGATTATAAGAGTACATGGCCACTTAAGGCCAGATTGTTCTTCAAGATGTTCAAACGTTCATAGAGGACCATCAGGGTCAAATAATAATCACAGTGGTTGTAGAGGGTGCAACAGGAGTAAATGAGTAAATGACAATTGGCTTTTCATAGCCGAGCGTTCAGAGGTCGAGACAGCAGGTGGAGTAGAGAGAGAGTCGAAAACAGCAGGTCCTGGACAAGGTAGCACGTCTGGTGAACAGGTCAGGGTTCCCTAGCTGCAGGCAGAACAGTTGAAACTGGAGCAGCAGCACAACCAGGTGGACTGGGGACAGCCAGGAGTCATCAGGCATGATCCTAGGGCTCAGGTCCTCCGGGAGGGGAGGGAGGGAGTGAGAATTAGAGGGAGCATACTTAAATTCACACAGATAAGACAGGAGAATTACACCAGATATAACAGACTGACCCTAGCCCCCCGGCACATATACTACTGCAGCGTAGATACTCGAGACTGGAGGCTGATACAGGGGTGGGTCGGGGGACACTGAGGCCCCGTCTGACAATACCCCCAGACAGGGCCAACCAGGCAGGATATAACCCCATCCACTTTGCCAAAGCACAGTCTCCACACCACTAGAGGGATATCAACAGACCAACAACTTACTACCCTGAGACAAGGCTGAGTTTAGCCCACGACGATCTCCTCCACCACACGAGCCTGAGAGGGCGCAAAACCTGACAGGAAGATCACGTCAGTGACTCAACCCACTCAAGTGACGCATCACTCCTAGGGACAGCATGGAAGAGCACTAGTAAGCCAGTGACTCCCCCGTAATATGGTCAGAGGCAGAGAATCTTAGTGGAGAGAGACATCAAGGGCAGTTCGGAACTCCAGTGTCTTGCCATTCACCTTCGCACCCCTGGGCCAGGGCATTCAATCATAGGACCTACTGAAGATGAGTCTTCAGTAAAGACTTAAAGGTCGAGACCGAGTCTGCGTCTCACATGAATAGGCAGATCATTCCATAAAAATGTAGCTCTATAGGAGAAAGCCCTGCTTCCAGCTATTTGCTTAGACATTCTAGGGACAATAAGGAGGCCTGCGTCTTGTGACTGTTGCGTACGTGTTGGTATGTACGGCAGGACCAAATTGGAGCGATAGGTAAGAGCAAGACCATGTAATGCTTTGTAGGTTAGCAGTAAAACCTTGAAAATCAGCCCTAGCCTTAACAGGAAGCCAGTGTAGAGGTTAGTACTGGAGTAATATAATCACAATTATTGGTTATAGTCAGGATTTCTTCAGCCGTGTTTAGCACTAACTGAAGTTTATTTTCTGATTTTTGCAATGTTACGAAGATGGGAAAAAGCTGTCCCTAAAATATTCTTGATACAATATAGGTAAAAAGTTTTAGAACACCTACTCATTCAAGTGTTTAAAAATATATATTTTTACTATTTTCTACATTGTAGAATAATAGTGAAGACATCAAAACTATGAAATAACACATATGGAATCATGTAGCAACCAAAAAAAAGTGTTAAACAACTCAAAATATATTTTATTTTTGAGATTCTTCAAACGTGCCTTTTTGACAGATTTGCACACTTGGCATTCTCTCAACCAGATTCATGAGGTAATCACCTGCAATGCATTTGTCACAAATAATCCTGATAGGTATCAGTCTGGTGTTTTCTGTAATGACCTTAGTGATCACTGTTTTACAGCCTGTGTTCATAATCCAGGCTCTGATCAGGCCCTACACCCAAACAAGGGCACTGCGTTCATCCACCTCTGGCCTGCTCGCCTCCCTACCACTGAGGAAGTACAGTTCCCGCGCAGCCCAGTCAAAACTGTTCGCTGCTCTGGCCCCCCAATGGTGGAACAAACTCCCTCACAACGCCAGGACAGCGGAGTCAATCACCACCTTCCGGAGACACCTGAAACCCCACCTCTTTCAGGAATACCTAGGATAGGATAAAGTAATCCTTCTCACCCCCCTTAAAAGATTTAGATGCACTATTGTAAAGTGGCTGTTCCACTGGATGTCTTAAGGTGAACGCACCAATTTGTAAGTCGCTCTGGATAAGAGCGTCTGCTAAATGACTTAAATGTTAAATGTAATAATGGCTGCTCAGTGAAACGACCTGTCCTGATGTGTCATAGACGCTTGCTAAATAACTTTAATGAGCAAGCTTTCCTTCATAAACTGGTCTCTGTAAAATGGTATAGAATCATCTTGAACTCTGTCAGAGATGCTTGGACCTTCTTTTTTGATATTTTCAGTGGTATTGTTAACAAACACGCCCCCGTAAAGAAAATGAGAATTAAAAACGGGTACAGCCCCTGGTTCGACCGTGATCTTGCAGAGTTACTCCGCCTCAATAATTGCATTTGGCGAAAGGCTCGGCACACGCATACTCAGACTGACTGGTTATCGTTCAGCCAAATGAGAAATGCGTGCACTAAGCCTATCCGGAAGGCCAAAGTTAGTTACTTTAAGGAGCAGTTCTCTCTCTGTGGGTCTAACCCCAAGAAGTTCTGGAAAACAGTTAAAGACCTGGAGAATAAACCCTCTTCCTCACACCTGCCCATGTCCCTTAATGTTGATGATGTGGTTGTTACTGACAAGAAGCACATGGCTGAGCTCTTTAATCACCACTTCATTAAGTCAGGATTCCTATTTGACTCAGCAATGCCTCCTTGCCAGTCCAACATTTCCTCATCTCCCACCCTTTCTAATGCGACTATCCCCGATGATTCTCCCTCTTTTTGCCCCTGCCCCTCTGCAAGGTTTCTCCCTGCAGGCAGTCACTGAGTCCGAGGTGCTAAAGTAGCTCCTTAAACTTGACCCCAAAAACCATCTGGGTCAGATTGTTTAGACCCTTTCTTCTTTAAAGGTTGCTGCCCCTATCATCACCAAGCCTATCTCCAAACGTTTTAACCTGTATCTCCTTTCTGGGGAGGTTCCCATTGCTTGGAAGGTAGCCAAGGTTCGTCCTTTATTTAAAGGGGGAGATCAAGCTGATCCTAACTGTTATAGGCCTATTTCTATTTTGCCCTGTTTATCAAAAGTGTTGGAAAAACTTGTGAATAATCAACTGACTGGCTTTCTTGATGTCTATAGTATTCTCTCGGGTATGCATTCTGGTTTCCGCTCAGGTTATGGATGTGTCACTGCAACTGTATAGGTCCTCAATGATGTCACCATTGCCCTTGATTCTAAGCAATATTGTGCTGCTATTTTTATTGACTTGGCTAAAGCTTTTGATATGTTAGACCATTTCATTATTGTGTGTCGGCTAAGGAGAATTGGTGTCTCTGAGGGTCTTTGGGCTGGTTTGCTAACTACCTCTCTCAAAGAGTGCAGTGTATAAAGTCAGAAATTTGCTGCCCCAGCCACTGCCTGTCACCAAGGGTGTACCCCAAGGCTCGATCCTAGTTTAGTTTAGTTTATTTTATTTTTACAGGGACAGTGCACATTAATCAACGTTTCAGTAAAAGTGCCGGTTTTAGCCAGCCGGCTAATTTTCAACCGCAGTCCCTGGGCAGGTTATTAAAAACAATTACAATATAGACAATAGCACCATAGAACAAGCAAGACATAGCAACATAGGATAAGCAAGACATAGCATACAGACAGAGCAACATAGAACAAAAAGCAGCAAGACAAAATTCATAAAAGCAACAAAGTGTTTCCACACCTCACAAGCTACAGACAACAGACAACATGGAAAGCGGCAACACACAGCTAGGGACCATGTTCACAAATCTGATTGACCTTTAGCCAGGTCTTCAAGCATTTTGTGAAAGTGTGATATGTGGTGCAGTTATGTGTGTCTGATGGCAGTGTATTCCAGACATGGGAAGCTCTCACAGAGAATGCAGATTTACTAAAGGTGCTTTTCCTTTTGGGAACTATACAGTCACCTCTCATGGCAGACCTTGTGGATCTGCTGCCATATGTCTGGGTTTTCTGTTTAACAAAACTATTGAGTGGAGGGGGAGCCAGGCCATTAAGGATCTTGAATACAAGACATGCGTCGGTGTATTGCACAAGATTTTCCCAACTCAAATCAAATCAAATCAAATTGTATTCGTCACATACACATGGTTAGCAGATGTTAATGCGAGTGTAGCGAAATGCTTGTGCTTCTAGTTCCGACAATGCAGTGATAACCAACAAGTAATCTAACTAACAATTCCAAAACTACTGTCTTATACACAGTGTAAGGGGATAAGGAATATGTACATAAGGATATATGAATGAGTGATGGTACAGAGCAGCATACAGTAGATGGTATCGAGTACAGTATATACATATGAGATGAGTATGTAGACAAAGTAAACAAAGTGGCATAGTTAAAGTGGCTAGTGACATAAGAATGCAGTCGATGATCTAGAGTACAGTATATACATATGCATATGAGATGAATAATGTAGGGTAAGTAACATTATATAAGGTAGCATTATTTAAAGTGGCTAGTGATATATTTACATCATTTCCCATCAATTCCCATTATTAAAGTGGCTGGAGTTGGGTCAGTGTCAATGACAGTGTGTTGGCAGCAGCCACTCAATGTTAGTGGTGGCTGTTTAACAGTCTGATGGCCTTGAGATAGAAGCTGTTTTTCAGTCTCTCGGTCCCAGCTTTGATGCACCTGTACTGACCTCGCCTTCTGGATGATAGCGGGGTGAACAGGCAGTGGTTCGGGTGGTTGATGTCCTTGATGATCTTTATGGCCTTCCTGTAACATCGGGTGGTGTAGGTGTCCTGGAGGGCAGGTAGTTTGCCCCCGGTGATGCGTTGTGCAGACCTCACTACCCTCTGGAGAGCCTTACGGTTGAGGGCGGAGCAGTTGCCGTACCAGGCGGTGATACAGCCCGCCAGGATGCTCTCGATTGTGCATCTGTAGAAGTTTGTGAGTGCTTTTGGTGACAAGCCGAATTTCTTCAGCCTCCTAAGGTTGAAGAGGCGCTGCTGCGCCTTCTTCACGACGCTGTCAGTGTGAGTGGACCAATTCAGTTTGTCTGTGATGTGTATGCCGAGGAACTTAAAACTTGCTACCCTCTCCACTACTGATCCATCGATGTGGATAGGGGGTGTTCCCTCTGCTGTTTCCTGAAGTCCACAATCATCTCCTTAGTTTTGTTGACGTTGAGTGTGAGGTTATTTTCCTGACACCACACTCCGAGGGCCCTCACCTCCTCCCTGTAGGCAGTCTCGTCGTTGTTGGTAATCAAGCCTACCACTGTTGTGTCGTCCGCAAACTTGATGATTGAGTTGGAGGCGTGCATGGCCACGCAGTCGTGGGTGAACAGGGAGTACAGGAGAGGGCTCAGAACGCACCCTTGTGGGGCCCCCGTGTTGAGGATCAGCGGGGAGGAGATGTTGTTGCCTACCCTCACCACCTGTGGGCGGCCCGTCAGGAAGTCCAGTACCCAGTTGCACAGGGCGGGGTCGAGACCCAGGGTCTCGAGCTTGATGACGAGCTTGGAGGGTACTATGGTATTGAATGCCGAGCTGTAGTCGATGAACAGCATTCTCACATAGGTATTCCTCTTGTCCAGGTGGGTTAGGGCAGTGTGCAGTGTGGTTGAGATTGCATCGTCTGTGGACCTATTTGGGCGGTAAGCAAATTGGAGTGGGTCTAGGGTGTCAGGTAGGGTGGAGGTGATATGGTCCTTGACTAGTCTCTCAAAGCACTTCATGATGACGGAAGTGAGTGCTACGGGCGGTAGTCGTTTAGCTCAGTTACCTTAGCTTTCTTGGGAACAGGAACAATGGTGGCCCTCTTGAAGCATGTGGGAACAGCAGACTGGTATAGGGATTGATTGAATATGTCCGTAAACACACCGGCCAGCTGGTCTGCGCATGCTCTGAGGGCGCGGCTGGGGATGCCGTCTGGGCCTGCAGCCTTGCGAGGGTTAACACGTTTAAATGTCTTACTCACCTCGGCTGCAGTGAAGGAGAGACCGCATGTTTTCGTTGCAGGCCGTGTCAGTGGCACTGTATTGTCCTCAAAGCGGGCAAAAAGTTATTTAGTCTGCCTGGGAGCAAGACATCCTGGTCCGTGACTGGGCTGGGTTTCTTCTTGTAGTCCGTGATTGACTGTAGACCCTGCCACATGCCTCTTGTGTCTGAGCCATTGAATTGAGATTCCACTTTGTCTCTGTACTGACGCTTAGCTTGTTTAATAGCCTTGCGGAGGGAATAGCTGCATTGTTTATATTCGGACATATTACCAGACACCTTGCCCTGATTAAAAGCAGTGGTTCGCGCTTTCAGTTTCACGCGAATGCTGCCATCAATCCACGGTTTCTGGTTTGGGAATGTTTTTATCGTTGCTATGGGAACGACATCTTCGACGCACGTTCTAATGAACTCGCACACCGAATCAGCGTATTCGTCAATATTTCCATCTGACGCAATACGAAACATGTCCCAGTCCACGTGATGGAAGCAGTCTTGGAGTGTGGAGTCAGCTTGGTCTGACCAGCGTTGGACAGACCTCAGCGTGGGAGCCTCTTGTTTTAGTTTCTGCCTGTAGGCAGGGATCAGCAAAATGGAGTCGTGGTCAGCTTTTCCGAAAGGGGGCGGGGCAGGGCCTTATATGCGTCGCGGAAGTTAGAGTAACAATGATCCAAGGTTTTACCACCCCTGGTTGCGCAATCGATATGCTGGTAAAATTTAGGGAGTCTTGTTTTCAGATTAGCTTTGTTAAAATCCCCAGCTACAATGAATGCAGCCTCCGGATAAATGGTTTCCAGTTTGCAAAGAGTTAAATAAAGTTCGTTCAGAGCCATCGATGTGTCTGCTTGGGGGGGATATATACGGCTGTGATTATAATCGAGGAGAATTCTCTTGGAAGATAATGCGGTCTACATTTGATTGTGAGGAATTCTAAATCAGGTGAACAGAAGGATTTGAGTTCCTGTATGTTTCCTTCATCACACCATGTCTCGTTAGTCATGAGGCATACGCCCCCGCCACTCTTCTTACCAGAAAGATGTATGTTTCTGTTGGCGCGATGCGTGGAGAAACCCGTTGGCTGCACCGCATCGGATAGCGTCTTCCCAGTAAGCCATGTTTCTGTGAAGCAGAGAACGTTGCAGTCTCTGATGTCCCTCTGGAATGCTACCCTTGCTCGGATTTCGTCAACCTTGTTGTCAAGAGACTGGACATTGGCAAGAAGAATGCTGGGGAGTGGTGCGCGATGTGCCCTTTTTCGGTGTTCTGTCCCTTTTTTTTGTCTGACCAGAACACCGCCTCGTTTCCCTCTTTTTCGGAGTCGTTTCCTTGGGTCGCTGCATGCGATCCATTCCGTTGTCCTGTTTGTAAGGCAGAACACCGGATCCGCGTCGCGGAAAACATATTCTTGGTCGTATCTTATGGTGAGTTGGCGCTGATCTTATATTCAGTAGTTCTTCTCGACTGTATGTAATGAAACCTAAGATGACCTGGGGTACTAATGTAAGAAATAACACGTAAAAAACAAAAACTGCATAGTTTCCTAGGAACGCGAAGCGAGGCGGCCATCTCAGTCGGCGCCGGAAGTAAAAGAGCTCATGCTTTCTAAGGATGTGACAATGATGATGGCTATTGGGCTTCCTATCAAGCACTTTGAGAGCCTGTTTGTAGACAGACTGAATAGGTTTTAATGTTGTACAGCAAGCTTGGGCCCAACTAGTCAAGCAGTATGTCAAGTGGGGGAGTATCATAGATTTGAAGTACAGTTTTGCTACCTCTGTAGTCAAACAATTTCGTATAAATCGGAAATGAGCTAGATTGAATTTAGTTATTTGAATTACCTTTTTCACATGCTTTTTAAAAGAGAGGTTGGAATCAAGTATGATGCCAAGGTACTTAAAATCGGATACCACCTGGAGCTTCTCCCCTGACACATAGACATCTGGCTCAGTAGCATCTGTTGCCCTCTTTGTGAAGAACATGCAAACAGTTTTTTTCACATTGAGATGCAAACACGAGTCACTGAGTCACTTTGTAACCTGGACCATTACAGTAGTGAGTTCTTGTGCAGCTTGTTGTTTGCTCTTTGCATGCACATATATCACTGTATCATCTGCATACATTTGAACTTCAGACCCAGTACAGACAGAAGGCAGATCATTAATGTACAGGCTGAACAGGAGGGGCCCCCACATCATAGCTACGAGTGGGCGACAGCTCATTGCTCACTCTGACACACTGAGTTCTGCCTTCAAGGTATGATTTCATCCATCTCAAGGCATCAGGGGAAAAGTTGAACTTGGACAATTTTGTGATGAGAATCTCATGGTTAACAGTATCAAAAGCCTTCCTTAGGTCCAGAAACACAGCCCCAACAGCACCCCCTTTGTCCATCTTGGACTTCACATTTTCCAGAAGAAAGCAGTTGGCCGTTTCTGTGGAGTGTTTCGCTCTGAAGCCAAACTGCATGGAGTGTAATGTGAAGGGGCTGTTGTTGAGGTGGGCAATCAGTTGTTCTGCTACACACTTTTCAACAACCTTTGACACCACAGGTAGTATACTAATGGGCCTGTAGTTACTCACGTCAGCAGGGTCGCCTGATTTAAAGATGGCCGTTATTATGGCCGACTTCCATACCCTTGGAAACACACCGAGACCAATAGATGTGTTGGTGACCTTAGTAATGGGGCCAATGAGTGACTCTTTGTAGTTTTTAAGAAAGGTAGAGTCCATCCCAAACACATCTTTGGCTTTAGAGTTCTTTAGTGAGCTAATCACCTTGTTCACCTTTGACTCAGAAACCTCCCTTATGATGAAGACAGGTTGAGTGTCATTCACTAGCACGGAGCCCAAGAAATCAGTGGAGGGGTTCTGTGTCAGTAACCTGACAGAGTCAATAAAGTAGGAATTGAAGGCTGTTGCTATTTCAACTGCATCCTGTGTTAAATTGTTATTCACCATGATTTCTAGTCTTTTTTGCAGTGTTACTATGGTCTTTCCCTGTTAACTTTTTTAGATTCTCCCATATCAATTTAGAATTTCCCTTTGCTTCACCAATTATGTTAATAAAAATGTTTGCATGGCCTGTCTGATTTCTTTTATCACCTTATTTCTCAACATGGTAAACCTACGTCTGTCATGCTCTAATTTAGATTTTAGGGCTATTTTTGGAGCATAATCTCGTTCTTTCATCAATTTCCAGATTTCTCCATTTAGCCAAGGAAGAGTGCTCTTTTGGCCAGGTTTGGATTTGATTTTCTTTAGGAAGCCATTTATTGTAGTCTGGATTGTGGATAGAAAAACCTGACTATCAGCTTCCACGTCTGTATAGGACAAGAGATCATTCCAGTTTATTCCCTTAATTGCTTTTTCAAAATAGTTTAATTCACTCTTCGGTATTCTGAGTTGATCCGGCTTTCTAACAGTAGAGAGGTTAAACCTGCTCTTAGACAGCTTTCTGGCTATAAGTGTCAGATTATGATCAGACAGCCCAGTAACCATATTGAATGATTTAGTCACTCTCTCTGGTTTATTACTGAACACCAAATCAATCTGTGTTTTAGAGCAACAAGTCACCCTGGTTGGCCCTTTAACTAGCTGTGTAAGGTCAAAGGTATTAGTGATCCGTTTGAGGGTTTTTCTACAACACTTGTCTTCATAATTAATGTTAAAATCTCCCATTAAGATGACCTCTTTCCCAAAATCACATTCCCTAAGCATGGTATTAAACTGATCAAAAAACACACTTTTGGTGGAAGGTGGCCTATACATTCCAATGAGGGTAAAAGACATTTGGGGAGACAGTGTAACGTTCAGGCCGATACATTCTAGTTCATTATCACATGACCACTCAATTTGTTTACATCGGATATGTTCTTTAATGTAAATCATCACACCCCCTCCTCTTCCTTCAATCCTGTCTCTCCTGAAAACATTGTAGCCAGGCACAATCAAAGCAGCATATGGAGAGTGTTTATGGAGCCATGTCTCTGAGAGGCAGAGAAAGTCCAGGTTGGAGTCTGTGAGTAGATGTTGAATTTGATCACTTTTTGGAATGACACTACGAATGTTCAAGTGCTCCCCTAGTAGTCCCTTGGGCTTAGCTCGTGGGTCCCAGATGACTCGAGAGTGATTGACACATTGAAAAAAGTTTAATTTTCGGTGTTTTCTGACGGCTGGGTTTAGGCCGTTTTGTTTCGTTTTGATTAGGGGCAGTTCGGTAGCACAATTAACAATCCCTCCCGCCTGCACTGGATGCGGGGAACTAATTAAAATAGCTTGCGTACCAGAAGCAGAGTCAGGGATCGCATATAGCGACTCTGGTATGTTTGAAGAGTCAAAACAGTGCGCCCCATGCGTTTCTCAATTTACATCAACAACATAGCTCAGGCAGTAGGAAGCTCTCTCATCCAATAATATGCAGATGATACAGTCTTATACTCAGCTGGCCCCTCCCTGAATTTTGTGTTAAAAGCTCTACAACAAAGCTTTCTTTACCCTTAACCTTGTTCTGAACACCTCCAAAACAAAGGTCATGTGGTTTGGTAAGAAGAATGCCCCTCTCCCCACTGGTGTGATTACTACCTCTGAGGGTTTAGAGCTTGAGAGGTAGTCACCTCATACAAGAACTTGGGAGTGTGGCTAGACGGTTCACTGTCCTTCTCTCAGCACATATCAAAGCTGCAGGCTAAAGTTAAATCTAGACTTGGTCCTTCTCTCAGCACATATCAAAGCTGCAGGCTAAAGTTGAATCTAGTCTTGGTTTCCTCTATTGTAATCGCTCCTCTTTCATCCCATCTGCCAAACTAACCATGATTCAGATGACCATCCTACCCATGCTAGATTACGGAGACATAATTTATAGATTGGCAGGTAAGGGTGCTCTCGTGCGGCTAGATGTTCTTTACCATTCGGCCATTAGATTTGCCACCAATGCTCCTTATAGGACACATCACTGCACTCTATACGCCTCTGTAAACTGGTCATCTCTGTATACCCGTCGCAAGACCCACTGGTTGAAGCTTATTTATTAAACCCTCTTAGGCCTCACTCCCCCCTATCTGAGATATCCACTGCAGCCCTCATCCTCCACATACAACTGTTCTGCCAGTCACATTCTGTTAAAGGTCCCCAAAGCACACACACATTCCTGGGTCGTGCCTCTTTTCAGTTCGCTGCAGCTAGCAACTGGAACAAGCTGCAATAAAACACTCAAACTGGACAGTTTTATCTCAATCTCTTCATTCAAAGACTCAATCATGGACACCATCACTAGCCCCTTTAAACAACAATGCCACTTTTATATGTTTACATACCCTACATTACTCATCTCATATGTATATACTGCACCCGATACCATCTACTGCATCTTGCCTATGCCGTTCTGTACCATCACTCATTCATATATTTTTATGTACATATTCTTCATTCCTTTACACTTGTGTGTATAAGGTAGTAGTTGTAAAATTGTTAGGTTAGATTACTCGTTGGTTATTACTGCATTGTCGGAACTAGAAGTACAAGCAATTCGCATGCACTCGCATTAACATCTGCTAACCATGTGTATGTGACAAATAACATTTGATTTGATTCTTACTGACCGTTGTGGCTGCTTTGTGTGATGTATTGTTGTCTCTACCTTCTTGCCCTTTGTGCTGTTGTCTGTGCCCAATGTTTGTACCATGTTGTGTTGCTAAAATGTTGTTGTTATATTGCTACCATGCTGTGTCGTCATGTGTTGCTGCCTTGCTATGTTGTTGTCTTAGGTCTGTCTTTATGTAGGGTTGTGTTGTCTCTCTCGTTGTGATGTGTGTTTTGTCCTATATTTATTTTGTATTTATTTAGCATTTTTAATCCCAGCCCCCCGTCCCGTCCCCACAGGAGGCCTTTCATTGTAAATAAGAATTTGACTTGCCTAGTTAAATAAAGTTTAATTTAAAAGAAAATCAACTGACAAGTGTGCCTGAATGGATGTATTTCCCACCGTAAAGCATGGAGGAGGAGGTGTGATGGTGCTTTGCTGGTGACTGTCAGTGATTTATTTAGAATTCAAGGCACATTTAACCAGCGTGGCTACCACAGCATTCTGCAGCGATATGCCATCCCATCTGGTTTGGGCTTAGTGGGACTATCATTTGTTTTTCAACAGGACAATGACCTAGCACACCGCCAGGCTTTGTAAGGGCTATTTTACAAGAAGGAGAGTGATGGAGTGCTGCATCAGATGACTTGGCCTCCACAATCCCCTGACCTCAACCAAATTGAGATAGTTTGGGATAGATGGGGGCGCTAGAGAGCGTGCTATGGAGTAGAAGTGCTTTGCTAGAGTTCCGCTCCATTTTGAAACAAATTAGTATTTATCTTAACCTCTCACGACCTATAACTTCAAACAAATATGACAAAGGGAAAAGGCACCAAAAAAGGGGGTGCTAAACAAGATAATTTGAATGAGACAGACAACGAACCAATTTCAACGTCGCCGACCCACGAGGAGTTAGCTGAAGAGGCTAGCTTCCAAGAGTTCCCCACAGAGCCTACTCAAAGTGACATACTGGCTGCCATAAACTCGCTAAGCAAGAAGGTGGACACAAGGCTGGCTGATATCTCAAAGAGTATTGGGACTTTGGCCGAAACTGTGAAGGCAATTCAGAGAAGGGTGCATGAGGTTGAGCAGACGACAGTCGATCACGAGGCCAGGCTACAGGACATAGAGAAACAGTGCGCAACGTTCAAAAATGACAACAAAACCCTGAAAGCCCGACTGGAAATGCTCGAGTCGCATTCAAGACGCCAGAACATCCGAATATGTGGGATCCAGGAGGACACTGAGAAAGGGAAACCCACTGAATCTGTCTCGGAGCTGATACCGGCCCTGCTGGGGAGTGAACACTTCAAAACGGCCATCCTGATCGACGGCGCACACAGATCTCAGGCAACGAAGCCGGCCAAGGGCGGGCCACCAAGGCCATTCATTGTACGGCTGCACTATCCCCAGACCAGGGATCTCATCCTCAAGCTGGCTAGTCAAAACTTCCCCCTTAACTTCAACGGAGCCAGGGTGGCTTTCTACCCAGATCTTACCTTGGAGGTGAGGAACCAATGGAAAGAGTATGATGAGGTACGCAACAAATGCAGGGCAGCCAACATCCAATATGGATTCCTCTTCCCAGCCCGGTTTAAGGTGACAGTCGAAGGATCAACACGTACGTTTGACAACCCAAAAGAGGCCGAACTGTTCTTGACAAGCAAGCTCCCTGGCTGAGGATACAGAACGGCTCTGTCAGCTGGCTAAATGACCAAATACAGGCCAGGAATGTGTTTGGATTTCCGGACTATGGCTTTTCGATTAGAAGATCAGAAATTGGGACTTATATGATAGGTGAGATGTTGTGGCTAATATAGCATTGTTTGGCGCATCATGTTTTGGCGCCACTCACCCCCTATAACGTGAGAATTAAGTGTTATTTAATATTAGCGTATATGCGGAGCATCTATAGACGACGAGTTAGTTCAAGCTGTATGTCCAGACACCCTAAGGTTTGTGTGTTAGCCAAGGAGTGCTTCGTTTGGGGAAGTCACTCAGTAAAGGGACGGGAGGGGGGAGGGGGGATGGGGTCTGTGTTTTATGTTCACGTTTATTATTAGTACAGGTGGCATGACAAGCTCCCGCACGGCGGGACGTTTTTCTTCTGAGTTTTGTATGACAGCAACAATTTGCTCTAAAATAAGAAATGCCACATAGTGACAGAGCACAGAGTAGACCAGGTGGAATAAAGATAGTCAGCTGGAACTGTAATGGCTTAGGGCATGTGGTGAAACCAGCTAAGGTTTTTTCTCATCTTAAATCACTGGGTGCTGACATAGTGCTTCTTCAAGAAACTCATATTAAACGCTCCGCTCAGGCCAAGCTATGAGTCGGCTGGATCGGTCAGATATACCAGTCTAACTTTGATGCAAAAGCGAGAGGGCTAGCAATCCTGATCATTCCGTTTGTTTACTCATCCTCGATTTCAGATCCTAATGGTCGGTATATTATTGTGGCTGGTACACTGAATTCGAAACCAGTAACCTTGGTCAATTTATATGGACCCAACTTCGATGATCCATTATTTTTTCAAAGGGTATTTAAGGACATACCAAATATCTGGGATACAAGTGTTATTGTTGGAGGGGACTTTAACTGTCCGTTAGATCCTCTTTTAGATAAACAGCTATCAAGGTCACTTCAACAATTAAATGCCAGTGTCTGTCTAAATACATTGATGACAAACCTTAACATTGTCAATATTTGGAGACTGACGCACCCAACAGACAGGGATTACTCTTTCTTTTCATCAGTTCATAAATCATATTCCAGAATTGACCATTTTTTGTTGGACTCCAAACTAATTTCAGCAGCTGAGTCGGTTACCTATCACCCTATTCTAATTACGGACCACTCTCCTGTGTCCATGGTGCTGAAACTCGACAATATGTCGACAGGACCGTGGCGCTTAGACATATACCTGCTGAAAGATGAGGCTTTTTGTCAGTATTTGAAGGAGCAGATTGCATTTTTCCTCTGAACTAACGACACGGGGGATGTTGACAACTCCACGCTTTGGGAATCTCTAAAGGCTGTGATTAGAGGTTACATTATTTCTTATACATCAGAGAGGAAGAAACGCGCCAATACTAGGCTGAGAGAAATTGAAAGAGAGTTAGGGTAACAGGAGTACGTTTTTAGGACGAATTCCTCGTATACAGTCCTTGAGAAGATCACAAAGCTAAAATATGATTACAATACCATCCTTTCGAAACGGGTGGGCTCTTTACTTGCTAGAACACAACAAAGTTATTTTGAACTGGGTGACAAACCACAAATTATTAGCAAGACAGCTAAGACATGTACAGGCATCTAGAGCTATTCACAAAATAAAATACAAGAAGGGTAAAATAGTAACAGATCCGCAGGATATTAATAAATGCTTTGCGCAGTTTTACTCAGAGCTATACCAATCAAAATGCGATGCTACTGATCCACAAACTATGGAACGCTTTCTCGCTGAATGTGAACTTCCTAAACTAGACAGGGGGGCAGCTGCTGCACTCGATGCAGGGATAACTTTAGAGGAAATTAACACAGCGATAGCACAATTTCCAAACAGCAAGGCCCCTGGGCCCGATGGATATGTAATAGAATTCTAGAAGAAGTACTGCGCCAGTCTAGCTCCACTTATGTTGTGAATGTTTAAACAATCCAAAGAAAATGCCAAACTCCTGCAAACACTGTATGAGGCTACAATAGCACTGATCTTGAAAAAAAATAGAGATTCCATGGAGATGTCGTCTTATCGCCCCGTGTCGTTACTCCCCATAGAAAACAAGGTGTTGACAAAGATATTGGCAAACCGATTGAAAACATATATTTCCGACATCATACACCCTGACCAGACAGGTTTTATCCCGGGCCGACATAGATACTACAATTTGAGACGCCTTTTCAACGTAATGTATCACGATCATAAGGTTGAGGCCGTGGTAATAGCTGATGCAGAGAAGGTTGAGGCAGTGGTAATAGCTGATGCAGAGAAGGTTGAGGCAGTGGTAATAGCTATTGATGCAGAGAATGTTGAGGCAGTGGTAATAGCTCTTGATGCAGAGAATGTTGAGGCAGTGGTAATAGCTCTTGATGCAGAGAAGGTTGAGGCAGTGGTAATAGCTCTTGATGCAGAGAAGGTTGAGGCAGTGGTAATAGCTCTTGATGCAGAGAAGGTTGAGGCAGTGGTAATAGCTCTTGATGCAGAGAAGGTTGAGGCAGTGGTAATAGCTCTTGATGCAGAGAAGGTTGAGGCAGTGGTAATAGCTCTTGATGCAGAGAAGGTTGAGGCAGTGGTAATAGCTCTTGATGCAGAGAAGGTTGAGGCAGTGGTAATAGCTCTTGATGCAGAGAAGGTTGAGGCAGTGGTAATAGCTCTTGATGCAGAGAAGGTTGAGGCAGTGGTAATAGCTCTTGATGCAGAGAAGGTTGAGGCAGTGGTAATAGCTCTTGATGCAGAGAAGGTTGAGGCAGTGGTAATAGCTGATGCAGAGAAGGTTGAGGCAGTGGTAATAGCTGATGCAGAGAAGGTTGAGGCAGTGGTAATAGCTGATGCAGAGAAGGTTGAGGCAGTGGTAATAGCTGATGCAGAGAAGGTTGAGGCAGTGGTAATAGCTGATGCAGAGAAGGTTGAGGCCGTGGTAATAGCTCTTGATGCAGAGAAGGTTGAGGCAGTGGTAATAGCTCTTGATGCAGAGAAGGTTGAGGCAGTGGTAATAGCTCTTGATGTAGAGAAGGTTGAGGTGGTGGTAATAGCTGATGCAGAGAAGGTTGAGGCCGTGGTAATAGCTCTTGATGCAGAGAAGGTTGAGGCAGTGGTAATAGCTCTTGATGCAGAGAAGGTTGAGGCCGTGGTAATAGCTCTTGATGCAGAGAAGGTTGAGGCCGTGGTAATAGCTCTTGATGCAGAGAAGGTTGAGGCCGTGATAATAGCTGATGCAGAGAAGGTTGAGGCAGTGGTAATAGCTCTTTATGCAGAGAAGGTTGAGGCAGTGGTAATAGCTCTTCATGCAGAGAAGGTTGAGGCCGTGGTAATAGCTGATGCAGAGAAGGTTGAGGCCGTGGTAATAGCTGATGCAGAGAAGGTTGAGGCCGTGGTAATAGCTGATGCAGAGAAGGTTGAGGCAGTGGTAATAGCTGATGCAGAGAAGAATGAGGCAGTGGTAATAGCTGATGCAGAGAAGGTTGAGGCAGTGGTAATAGCTGATGCAGAGAAGATTGAGGCAGTGGTAATAGCTCTTGATGCAGAGAAGGTTGAGGCAGTGGTAATTGCTGAGGCAGTGGTAATAGCTGATGCAGAGAAGGTTGAGGCAGTGGTAATAGCTGATGCAGAGAAGGTTGAGGCAGTGGTAATAGCTCTTGATGCAGAGAAGGTTGAGGCAGTGGTAATAGCTCTTAATGCAGAGAAGGTTGAGGCCGTGGTAATAGATCTTGATGCAGAGAAGGTTGAGGCCGTGATAATAGCTGATGCAGAGAAGGTTGAGGCAGTGGTAATAGCTCTTTATGCAGAGAAGGTTGAGGCAGTGGTAATAGCTCTTCATGCAGAGAAGGTTGAGGCAGTGGTAATAGCTCTTGATGCAGAGAAGGTTGAGGCCGTGGTAATAGCTGATGCAGAGAAGGTTGAGGCCGTGGTAATAGCTGATGCAGAGAAGGTTGAGGCCGTGGTAATAGCTGATGCAGAGAAGGTTGAGGCAGTGGTAATAGCTGATGCAGAGAAGAATGAGGCAGTGGTAATAGCTGATGCAGAGAAGGTTGAGGCAGTGGTAATAGCTGATGCAGAGAAGGTTGAGGCAGTGGTAATAGCTCTTGATGCAGAGAAGGTTGAGGCAGTGGTAATAGCTGATGCAGAGAAGGTTGAGGCAGTGGTAATAGCTCTTGATGCAGAGAAGGTTGAGGCAGTGGTAATAGCTGAGGCAGTGGTAATAGCTGATGCAGAGAAGGTTGAGGCAGTGGTAATAGCTGATGCAGAGAAGGTTGAGGCAGTGGTAATAGCTGATGCAGAGAAGGTTGAGGCAGTGGTAATAGCTCTTGATGCAGAGAAGGTTGAGGCAGTGGTAATAGCTGATGCAGAGAAGGTTGAGGCAGTGGTAATAGCTGATGCAGAGAAGGTTGAGGCAGTGGTAATAGCTCTTGATGCAGAGAAGGTTGAGGCAGAGGTAATAGCTCTTGATGCAGAGAAGGTTGAGGCAGTGGTAATAGCTCTTGATGCAGAGAAGGCGTTTGATCGGATTGAGTGGAAGTATATGATGTCGGTTCTGGAGCACTTCGGGTTCGGAAAGGAATTTATTAATTGGATAAGAATTATTTATGCACACCCAATGGCGTCTGTGCTAACCAATCAAGAAATGTCACAGTCATTCCACTTGTTCAAGGGGTGCCGACAGGGGTGCCCTATTTCGCCTGCTCTCTTCGCTATAGCCATGGAACCCCTTGCTACTCGCATTCGGGCATGTGCCGATATAGCTTCTGTTAAAATAAAGGACACACAGCACAAAATTTCCCTATATGCAGACGATGTTCTTTTGTTTTTGTCCAAGCCTAAAACTTCTATTCCACCCTTACTTAACTTGATAAACACATTTGGCTCCTTCTCTGGCTACAAGATAAACTGGCAAAAAAGTGAGTTGATGCCAATATCACGGCCTGTGGATATGCAATTTCTGCAATCTATCCCGTTTAGGACAGTGATGGACAAGTTCACAAGCCTTGGCATTGTAGTGACAAGAGACCTTGATCAGCTATTGAAAGCGAATTGGGACATGAAAATATATCAGCTCAAACAAAATATAGATTTTTGGAAAACTCTGCCTATCTCCTTGGTTGGTCGTATAAACGCTATTAAAATGGTTGTCCTACCCAGGTTTCTTTACCTCTTCCAATGTCTACCCAATTTCATACCACAAAGCTATTTTAAGAAACTGGATTCAATAGTAACTCCATTTTTATGGGATAACAAGGCAGCCAGAATTTCAAAGAAGCATTTATGCAAGTACAAGATAGGGGCTTTGGCCTTCCTCACATTAAAAACTGTATTATTGGGCTGCTAATCTGAACATTGTGTCTTTCTGGAGGGAAAGTTTACCTGCGATGAGACAGAAGGATATGCCTGCATGGCTTTTGATTGAGCAGGCCTCCTGTCAACATTCCTCACTCCCTGCACTTGTTAATTGCCCATCATATGTGAAAAAATCCACTTATGACTCTAACCCAGTCATTTGTCATACACTTAGGATCTGGAAACAGATGAGGTATTTTCTTAACATACCCACAGTTTACATTGACAGCCCGATTTGCCTGAATCATGCTTTCCACCCCGCATTGGATGATGTGGTGTTTTCACAGTGGAGGGAGAAGGGGCTCACAACAATTGGTAATCTATACATAGATGGTCAGTTAGCTTCATTTCAACAATTACAGGGAAAGTTCAACATGCCAACAACACTTTTGTTCAGATACCTCCAAATCAGGAATTTAGTAAGGACACATATCCCACAGTATGGCATGAAGCCAAATAGTCCAACATTAGATAGCTTGATCCTTGTCAAACCCCATTCAAAAGGGTCGGTCTCTAGACTGTATGATGTGCTACAGGCCCACATAGAGGTATCCACAGACACCATTAAAATGGCTTGGGAACAAGAACTTGGTTCAGAAATCTCAGATGAGGACTGGGTAGAAGCTCTCAGGAATATAAACCACAGTTCAGTGAATGCCAGACACAACCTTGTACAGTTTAAGGTGATACACAGGTTACATTACTCAAAAGTGAAACTGCATAAAATATTCCCGGACACCTCACCACAGGAGGAGGGGACGTTGACCCACTTATTCTGGACATGTCCTAAGTTACATGTTTACTGGGCTCTCATTTTTGATTACTTATCTAGAGCCTTTGATAGAGTTCTAGCCCCAGACCCATTGACCGCTCTGTTTGGTACAGTTGATGGGAATAACCACGAAGGGGAAGCTGTCTCTCTTTGTACTCTATTATCCAAAAGGCTCATATTGCAATTTTGGAAACTGGAGACTGTACCTACCTTTGAAATGTGGTTACGGGATTTAGGGAATGTAATACATATGGAAAAGATTCGATACAATACCTCCAATAGAAGTCCATTGTTTTACAAAATATGGCAGCCGATACTGGATAAATGGTCTAGTCCCGCTTCATAACTGGGTTGATGATCTGCTGCTACTCTGTGCTGGACTCCACTCAATATTTATTTTTGGCTTAACTACACTGCTTGTAATGACTATATGCTGTCTTCTTATACATGTACCACCTAATAGGATTTTGTTTTATTTTGTGTATGTGTGAGTTAAGTTTTGTTCTCTAAAATTGGCCATCCCATTCAACAGTACAATGAATGTCATTGTTTGTATTGCTGTCTTTTTTATTTGATTTTTTATTGTAAAATAATAAACATATTATTTTTTTAAAAAGAGACAGTTTGGGATGAGTAGGACCGCAGAGTGAAGGAAAATCAGCCAGCAAGTGCTCAGCATATGTGGGAACTCCTTCAAGAATGTTTGGAAAAGCATTCTGAGTGAAGCTGGTTGAGAGCATGCCAAGAGTGTGCAAATCTGTCATCAAGGCAAAGGATGGCTATTTGAAGAATCTCAAAAATAAAATATTTTGATTTGTTTGATACTTTTTTGGTTACTACATGATTCCATGTGTTATTTCTTAGTTTTGATGTCTTCACTATTATTCTACAATGTAGAAAATAGTAAATATAAAGAAACCCATTGACTGAGTAGGTGTTCTAAAACTTTGACCGGTATGTATAGCCCTATACAGTGCCTTCGGAAAGTATTCAGACCCCTTGACCTTTTCCACATTTTGTTATGTTACAGCCTTATTCTAAAATGGATTAAATCTACACAAAATACCCCAATGATGACATAGCGAAAACAGGTTTTTAGAAATGTTTAAAAATGTTTTATACATTTCAGAATAAGGCTGTAACTTAACAAAATGTGGAAGAGGTGGTCTGAATATTTTCCGAAGGCACATAGATGTCCTAGCCTACCTCTTTCAGGAAATAAATTCAATGCCTTATATTTAGCTAATTAATGATGGGTTTAGAGCCCCTGTCTCTTGCGCAATACGCAAGATACCTGTGCTCTGTTGGCCTCTCTCCATAACAAAATGCTCCTAAGTTCTTGGAGTCCCATTTAAGAAAAGCTAGACTAGAACACCTTGGTGGACATAAAATATATATTTTTATAGTATTTCTTATACCAATAGACTATTCAAAGAGGGATGCATGCTCTTGTTTGCTGAATGTTAAATACAGCAGCCAATAGAATTCACTGGAAGTTTGAAAGAAGAGTGAACGCACAATGGTGGTAGGCTATAGGAGTTATTAATTCCGACCCATAACCATTCAGATGGTGGTAGGCTATAGCAGTTATCTATTCAGACCCATAACCATTCAGATGGTGGTAGGCTATAGCAGTTATCTATTCAGACCCATAACCATTCAGATGGTGGTAGGCTATAGCAGTTATCTATTCAGACCCATAACCATTCAGATGGTGGTAGGCTATAGCAGTTATCTATTCAGACCCATAACCATTCAGATGGTGGTAGGCTATAGCAGTTATCTATTCAGACCCATAACCATTCAGATGGTGGTAGGCTATAGCAGTTATCTATTCAGACCCATAACCATTCAGATGGTGGTAGGCTATAGCAGTTATTAATTCAGACCCATAACCATTCAGATGGTGGTAGGCTATAGCAGTTATTAATTCAGACCCATAACCATTCAGATGGTGGTAGGCTATAGCAGTTATTAATTCAGACCCATAACCATTCAGATGGTGGTAGGCTATAGCAGTTATTAATTCAGACCCATAACCATTCAGATGGTGGTAGGCTATAGCAGTTATCTATTCAGACCCATAACCATTCAGATGGTGGTAGGCTATAGCAGTTATCTATTCAGACCCATAACCATGCAGATGGTGGTAGGCTATAGCAGTTATCTATTCAGACCCATAACCATTCAATCTTCGTGTAGGGAAGTGAAAGCGTTCTGCACGTAATTCTAGTCCTATATTATTCAAGGATGTCACTAGAATGATGGAGGACAACAAAACTTAATTTAACTGTTGAAAGTGGGGAAGGAATGAACCAACAGAGAGAGAGGAGGTAGGCTAATAACATTAGGGAAAACATAGTGAAAGATATGTGTGCGTCAGTCTAATAATTATACAAATAGGCCCTATTATATTTCAAATTCAAATCAAATTCTCTAGCCCATACTTGTAAATTTGTAGACAGCATGTGGTGCACCAGAATGGAATGTTCGCTCCCTGCTTTATGGTTTGAACGCTGTGCGTAATTCCAGTCCATAGACTACAGTACAGTAATACAATTCACACTCAAAAAGATTAGCCAACTGGAGCTAGTTTAATTTATTAACCAAAGAGAGCATATAGCTAGCTACATCGATAGGCTTTTTTGATTTTCTGTCGTGCGTAATGTGCAGTAGCCTATATCATATGTATTGGAAAATGGCACAATCATTTGGACTTTTTTGGGGCTTGGGCTCATTAAATGTCTTTAATGTAGGGCTCATAATTTTCTTTTACATTTTTGGCTCATCAGGCTCAGGAAGCATCAAGCTTGAATTTTCAATCATAGCTTTAATCAAATCCAAACATGAGCCTAATGATATGCTTTTGAATGACACTTCTGGTTTGGGGGGAAATACCAGGTTACCCGGGAGAAAAGGGATTTATTCTTGGGATGTAACATTTGTAAAATATCTGGAAATTATTCAACCCTACTCAACACCCCTACTTCTCGCGGCTGAGCTCACAGAAAAAAATAACTCAATGAAATTCAATTAATTAAACCGAGAGTCAATTAGTCATTTAAAAACCAGGGGGAAAAACACAATTTGATGAATCACTCAGAACTAGTTGCTACTAGGGCTGACCGGGTGGGGTGGAGGAGGACCAGGAAGCGGTGAAAAAGACAACAGTAGAACAGCACTCAGTTTAAATGGATAGTGCGAGATTCTGGCAGTTACCCAGATCTAGATAAATTTATGGATACCATTTTATGTCACTGCGTACAGTTTGAAGTAAGTTGGAAGAAGTTTTGTGAGACAATGCTAACTAGCATTAGCCTAACGACAAAGTCTACAGATACGCTAGCATCATATGAAACTAATTCCAACGCAGGCATAAAAATGTTATCCACGAGTTCATCTGACTCTGGGTAAGTAGAAAAACAGCTTAATTGCCATAATCTCACACCAACCTTTTAATATCCTCCTGTGAATACCTTGGGAAGCCTGCCAATGTCACAGCCTGTCAGCCTGCCAATGCCTGCCTGTCAGCCTGCCAATGCCTGTCTCTCTGCCTGCGGGATTGTTACAGGCAAAGCAGGGATAGACAAGGCTTATATCGGAATTACTGACTTTCCAATGAGACTAGTTCCCTCTGGTGGCCATGACTGATACACAGTCACATCAAATGTCAACATTTCCAACTGCAAATATCCATAAATGACAATTATGATGTATCTGTAATAGTAAAATAAAAATATTCCATGAGGAAAAAAAAGTGTACACCTGAATGTTGCTTTTTCACCATAATTTGTTGCCTAAAAAAATGTAGGTCAAGGGTGAAAAGTCACAGGGTTAGGTCACTGGGCCAACTGATGGTGGTTGTGTTTACCTGTTGCTCCCATGGGGGTCAGAGGTTAAAGGTCATGGGGGTTACAGGGTCCACAGCAAGTGGTTGTGTCAGAGAGAAGAGGAAGTGAGGTATCCCACTCCTTTTTTTCTGGCTCAATGGAAGTCAATGAACTAAGCAGACCACACACAGCTGCTGTTGCATTGATGTCTCCCGTTTTGGGCTGGATGTGTCAATGTGTAGTTCTTACTATCTGTGCATGGTGTTTCCTCCTACACATTGGTGCGGCTGGCTTCTGGGTTGGATGCGCGCTGTGTTAAGAAGCAGCGGCTTGGTTGGGTTGTGTTTCGGACCTTCGTCTCTCCCGAGCCCGTAGCGATGAGACACTAACTACTAACAATTGGATACTACAAAATTGGGGAGAAAAATAGTTAATTATATTTTATACTTCAAGGGGTTTTAAAATTCTAAACCAAGTAGCAAACTGGTCCTTGCTATGACCTAATTAAAACAATTCCATATACAGCTGAAGTACGAAGTTTACATACACTTAAGATGGAGTCATTAAAACTTGTTTTTCAACCACTCCTTGTTAACAAACTATAGTTTTGGTATGACAAGTAATTTTCCCCAACAATTGTTTACAGATTACTTCACTGTATTCAAATTTCAGTGGGTCAGAAGTTTACACACACTAAGTTGACTGTGCCTTTAAACAGCTTGGAAAATTCCAGAAAATTATGTCATGGCTTTTGAAGTTTCTGAAAGGCTAATTGACATAATTTGAGTCGATTTCAAGGCCTACCTTCAAACTTAGTGCCTCTTTGTTTGACATCATGGGAATTGACATCATTTGAGTCAATTAGAGGTGTGTCTGTGGATGTGTTTCAAGGCCTACCTTCTAACTTAGCGCCTCTTTACTTGACATCATGGGAAAATCAAAAGAAATTTGCAAAGAATGTATTATTTTTAGACCTCCAAAAGTCTGGTTCATCCTTGGGAGCAATTTCCAAATGCATGAAGGTACCACGTTCATCTGTACAAACGATAGTACGCAAGTATAAACACCATGGGACCACACAGCCGCCGTACCGCTCAGGAAGGAGACGTGTTCAGTCTCATTGAGACTAACGTACTTTGGTGCGAAAAGTGCAAATCAATCCCAGAACAGCAGCAAAGGACCTTGTGAAGATGCTGGAGGAAACAGGTATGAAAGTATCTACAGTGGGGCAAAAAAGTATTTAGTCAGCCACCAATTGTGCAAATTCTCCCACTTAAAAAGATGAGAGGCCTGTAATTTTCATCATAGGTACACTTCAACTGTGACAGACAAAATTAGGGAAAAATCCAGAAAATCACATTGTAGGATTTTTAATGGATTAATTTGCTAATTATGGTGGAAAATAAGTATTTGGTCACCTACAAACAAGCAAGATTTCTGGCTCTCACAGACCTGTAACTTCTTCTTTAAGAGGCTCCTCTGTCCTCCACTCGTTACCTGTATTAATGGCACCTGTTTGAACTTGTTATCAGTATAAAAGACACCTGTCCACAACCTCAAACAGTCACACTCCAAACTCCACTATGGCCAAGACCAAAGAGCTGTCAAAGGACACCAGAAACAAAATTGTAGACCTGCACCAGGCTGGGAAGAATCTGCAATAGGTAAGCAGCTTGGTTTGAAGAAATCAACTGTGGGAGCAATTATTAGGAAATGGAAGACATACAAGACCACTGATAATCTCCCTCGATCTGGGGCTCCATGCAAGATCTCACCCCGTGGGGTCAAAATGATCACAAGAACAGTGAGCAAAAATCCCAGAACCACATGAGGGGACCTAGTGAATGACCTGCAGAGAGCTGGGACCAAAGTAACAAAGCTGACCATCAGTAACACACTACGCCGCCAGGGACTCAAATCCTGCAGTGCCAGATGTGTCCCCCTGCTTAAGCCAGTACATGTCCAGGCCTGTCTGAAGTTTGCTAGAGAGCATTTGGATGATCCAGAAGAAGATTGGGAGAATGTCATATGTCAGATGAAACCAAAATATAACTTTTTGGTAAAAACTCAACTCGTCGTGTTTGGAGGACAAAGAATGCTGAGTTGCATCCAAAGAACACCATACCTACTGTGAAGAATGGGGGTGGAAACATCATGCTTTGGGGCTGTTTTTCTGCAAAGGGACCAGGACGACTGATCCGTGTAAAGGAAAGAATGAATGGTGCCATGTATCGTGAGATTTTGAAAACCTCCTTCCATCAGCAAGGGCATTGAAGATGAAACGTGGCTGAGTCTTTCAGCATGACAATGATCCCAAACACACCGCCCGGGCAACGAAGGAGTGGCTTTGTAAGAAGCATTTCAAGGTCCTGGAGTGGCCTAGCCAGTCTCCAGATCTCAACCCCATAGAAAATCTTTGGAGGGAGTTGAAAGTCTGTGTTGCCCAGCAACAGCCCCAAAACATCACTGCTCTAGAGGAGATCTGCATGGAGGAATGGGCCAAAATACCAGCAACAGTGTGTGAAAATACTTATTTTCCACCATCATTTGCAAAGAAATCCATTAAAAATCCTACAATGTGATTTTCTGGATTTTTTTCTCATTTTGTCTGTCATAGTTGAAGTGTACCTATAGTATGATGAAAATTACAGGCCTCTCTCATCTTTTTAAGTGGGAGAACTTTTGGTGGCTGACTAAATACTTTTTTGCCCCACTGTATATCCACAGTAAAATGAGTCCTGTATCGACATAACCTGAAAGGAAGAAGCCAGGCTATGGTTTGCAACTGCACATGGGGACAAAGATCGTACATTTTGGAGAAATGTCCTCTGGTCTGATGAAACAAAAATAGAACTGTTTGGCCATAATGACCATCATTATGTTTGGAGGAAAAAGGGCAAGCCGAAGAACACCATCCCAACCATGAAGCACGGGGGTGGCAGCATCATGTTGTGGAGGTGCTTTGCTGCAGGAGGGACTGGTGCACTTCACAAAATAGATGGCATTATGAGTTAGGAAAATTATGTGGATATATTGAAGCAACATCTCAAGACATCAGTCAGGAAGTTAAAGCTTGGTCGCAAATGGGTCTACCAAATGGACAATGACCCCAAAGCATACTTCCAAAGTTGTGACAAAATGGCTTAACGACAACAAAGTCAAGGTATTGGAGTGGTCATCACAAAGCCTTGACCTCAATCCTATTGAAAATTTGTGGGCAGAACTGAAAAAGCGTGTCCGAGCAAGGAGGACTCGAAACCTGACTCCGTTACACCAGCTCTGTCAGGAGGACTGGGACAAAATTCACCCAATTTATATTGTGGGAAGCTTGTGGATGGCTACCCATAACGTTTGACCCAAGTTTAACAATTTAAAGGCAATGCTACCAAATACTAATTAAGTGTATGTAAACTTCTGACCCACTGGGAATGTGATGGAGAGAAATAAAAGCTAAAATAAATCACTCTCTCATTCTCTCTACTATTATTCTGACATTTCACATTTTTTAAATAAAGTGGTGATCCTAACGGACTTAAGACATGGACTTTTTACTTGGATTAAATGTCAGGAATTGTGGAAAAACTGAGTTTAAATGTATTTGGCTAAGGTGTATGTAAACTTCAACTGTATATCTTAGTTATTGTCATTAGTGGCCTGCATACTCAGACATGTCACCCATTAAGCATGTTTGGGATGCTCTGGATTGACGTGTACGACAGCGTATTCCAGTTCCTGCCAATATCCAGCAACTTCACACAGCCATTGAAGAGTGGGACAACATTCCACAATCAACAGCCTGATAATCTCTATGCAAAGATGTGTCGCGTGCATGAGTCAAATGGTGGTCACACCAGATACCGACTGGTTTTCTGATCCAAGCCAAAACCTTTTTTTTGTTTTGACGTATCTGTGACCAACCGATGCATCTGTATTCCCATATTCATGTGAAATCGATAGATTAGGGCCTCATTTATTTATTTCAATTGACTGATTTCCTTAAATGAACTGTAACTCAGTAAAATCTTTGAAATTGTTGCATGTTGCATTTTTGTTCAGTATATATCTCTATATCTCATGTTAACTGCAGTGCTTTCCTTTAACAGATATGAACACAAATACTTTGGTATTATTTAGAATAGCCTCATCTACAAAGAGCAATAGGCCTAGCTACCTGTGCGCTTTGGCGCTCTTAACGTTTTGCGCAAAATATTTGGTAAGGTACTCACCAGTTTGTCATGGAATCCTCGCTATCGTCAGCTCATTTTCCATCAAGTAGCAATTTTCTCCTCAGCATTTCATTTTGGTTCCAAGATATTTCAAAATGTAATACAGTTGTCATCGATAAGTTTGACAATTTCTGCCACCAATGCTTTGGCTAAAACCTCCACGAGCGAGGTTAGTTGTGCATGAAGGGTGATACAGGTAGACATTTTGAGAGTCGTTAAGAAACAAACAAAAAAAAACGAGTCAAAGTTAAGTCTATGAATGTGAATTTTTATTCTAAAAGCTAGCTACATCAACCATGGACCCATCAACCAAAATTTAAATCTGTCTGCAAAATAAACTACTTCCGCATCAAGTTTTTGTAACTGAAAATACTAGAAAAGTGAACACCAAAGTTGGAATGGCAAAAAATCAGAATCCTCTTATAAAACATTTTATTTTTACTGACAAGTAAAACAGTGAACCCACAAGATTGAGACATTCACAATTTTACATTTACTTGAAAAAATATATACAAGCAGAAAAATGACCAAATTTTACTCAAACTAGGCTGATTTTCCTGTTTTTGGTAGCTTGAGTAAAGAAAACTCAATTTGAACAACTCATTCATTGAGTAGTAGACAAACTTACCATCAAGGTCTTCTCAGAAAAAATGGTTACGTAACCCTATTCATTGGATACATTATCCATACGTTTGATGTAGAAAGAGAAAAAAATCATTATTCAAAGTTTTTCTTTAACCTTTTTTACACATTATTGGAGATACCTGATGACAACAAACTAAGCACTACTCAAATATTCCATTTAATCAAGTGTAGTGGAAACAACCATATAAAACAAACATATTAAGTCTTATCAACACAATATAGTTGGACTTCCAAATTGTTGCAACACCGAGTTATTACCAACAGCAGCCATATGTCCAATTCTCATTTTACAACACTAGTATTGATTGAATTTTGATTAAGCCCATCTGGCCTTTGGTTAACTACCCTGTATGAAGTCTCTGATGAGCTTTCAGACTGCTCTTCTGAGTGAAACTCTTACCACATATCTCACAGCAGTAGGGTTTCTCACCAGTATGAGTGCGCTGGTGTCTTTCAAAATGACTATGGCGATCAAAACTCTTTCCACAAATGGAGCATATGAAACATCTATTTCTTGTGTTGTCTGTGGTGGCACTGCTGCCCTCTGTGCTGTCAAAACCATCTATACCAAGGGCAAATAAAATGCCCTCTTTACTGTTTGGTTCTGTGATGTACTCTCTCATTGCCGTTTCCTTCACCACAGGTAGTGGTACCCGGTCCTGAAACCTGGGTAGTATTGTCCCATTGCCATCCTCTCGGTTCCTTGCATGTAGAGCCATTCCTGCATACTGCTCTTGCTCAATCATTTCCAACTTGTTTTTCTCATCCTGAAAAGACAAGTGTTCAAGTTCCACCTCTCTAGAAGCTGACGAATAGAACCCGTGGTGGTGGTGCATTCCATCAAAGAGACGGTGATTGTATTGGACACTGGGCGAATCTGGGTGGGACTTCTGCTGCTTTATACCATCGAAGGAGCAACCTGGATGTACAGATCCAGACTCGTTATCATTGTGCCTCTCTGCTGTAAAAGATCTACACAGTTGACTCTCCCTCTCATCCATGACATACTCTGGGTCATCCTGATAACCTGGTTGCTCTGTGCTTTGTTGGTGTTGATGTCCAGACAGATTGATTGTCTGGGCTTTAAACTCCTTCTCTCGCTCCGCTTTCACTACTAACCCCTGCCCCCTTCCCCCCTCCTCATCTTCACTGTCCCCAGAGCTAGGCTGTTCTTCAGCAAGTGAGGCCTGAGCCCTCTGTTCCTCTGGGTTCTCTGAGGGTCTAGGATGGACATCAGGCTTCTTATCAAGTTGAGGTTGTTCCGTTAGCATTTCAACACCATCTGCTTGACAAAACAAGAGTACCAAATATTTTAGCATTGATTATAACATCAAAATAGCAATCTAACATTAGCTGTTAAACTTCATCCTAAACCACTGAAAGAGACCAGGAAAACATTTAGTATCTGTCCCAAATGACACCTTATTCTGTATGTAGTGCACTACTTTGATCAGAGCCCTATGGGCCAAGGTCAAAAGTAGTACACTATAAAGGGAATAGGGTGCCATTTAGGATGGAACCTTAGAACAATTAAAAGATTTACATTTTTCATGTATGAAAAACATCAACATGATTTTTGTCTTTTACCTCTGTGAGTCTTCAGATGTCCTTTGAGGCTGCTCTTCTGGTTGAAACACCTTCCGCATATTTCACATCTGTACGGTTTCTCACCCGTATGAATTCGCTGGTGCCTTTCCAGATGACCAACCCGCTCAAAGACCTTCCCACAGAATGAACAGATGAAGCACTTCTTGTCCTTGGTGACTCCTTGGAAGGTTCTCACTTTCATTGGAAAACTAGAGAAGATAGGGCTATTGTTCAGTGTAACCCCTTCCACACCCTGTGAGTCTGACTGTACTGTGCCGTCACTTGCTATCAAGAGTGTGTCTGAATGTCCATAATGTTGCTGTCTGAGCTGCAAAATCATATCCTCTCTGACATCAACATATGGTTTTCCTGGAAATGAAGCACTGCTGCATGATGCTTCCACCCTTCCTGGGACATGATTTAAAGCTGAGTGGTCAGGGAGACACTGTGACTTGTGACCAGAACTGCTGAAATATTCTGAATTGCTTGTCTCAATATCATGGTCTGCTTGTGAACCGGACATCCACGACTGGCTCCCTCTCTCACACAACGACAAGTTAGCAGCCAGTTCTTCTGCGTTTCCTGCAGTCCGTTCTTCTCCTTTATGATTCAGTGTCTGGGATGCATCCTTCTGCTCCTCTGGCTCCGACTTCACAGGTATCTCAGGAGTTTGGACCACTTCATTATTTTTATTGCATTGCTCTTCCTCAGACTGACTTCTATCCAGGGGAGGCATCTCCTCGTTGTTAGCTTCTCCGTCTATCGATACTGTGTGGAAATATTACATTTGATTAATAAAATAAATGAGGCAGGGAATTGCTTATGTACTATAATAACCAATATATTGGTGCTATTATCTTGTGAGTGTTCCAAATTGTACCCAATTACCTATATAATGCACTACTTTTGACCAGAGCCCTATGGGCTCTACACAATATAGGCAATAGGGTGTCATTTGGTACGCAGCCATGGAATTGCCTGTGATCTATAACCAATGTACTGTTTACATAGTGATTCTAATCTCTTACCTCGGTGAGTCTTCAGATGCCCTTTGAGGCTACTCTTCTGGTTGAAACACCTTCCACATAGGTCACAGCTGTATGGTTTCTCACCCGTATGAATTCGCAGATGTCTTTCAAGATGGCCGTAACGTTCAAAACTCTTTCCACACAGTGTGCAAATGAAGTGTTTCTTAACCTGGCAAAACCTCTTGGTCCTCGCTCTCCTTGCAGTATTATAATTTGAGCCAAAGCCCAATACACTTCTAGGGTCTGGGTTTGACTGTACTGTGCCGTCACTTGTTCTCTTGAGTATGTCTGACTGCCGATAATGTTGTGGCTGTCTGAGCTGTGAAATCATATCCTCTCTGACATCAACATATGGTTTCCCTGGAAACGAAGCACTGCTGCATGACGCTTCCACCTTTCCAGGAGGTACAGAAGAGTGATCAGGGAGACACTGGGAGTTTTGCCCTGAACTATTCAAATATTCTGAATGGCTCATCTCCATACCATTGTCTGCTTGTGAACTAGACATCCACTGCTGGCTGTCTCTGTCATACATTGACAGTTCAGCATCCAGACGACCTTTGTCCTTTCTCTCTGTACTTTGCTTTGCTTGTTCCAGCTCCACTCCTGGCTCAGTCTTCACCCGAGTCTCATCTGCACGTCGAATGTCTTCTTCATCCCTTTCATTACCATCCCCCCCAGACTGCAGCTTCTCAAGCGAGGTCCTCCCTACACAAGTAGTAGCGCTTTTACCTGGCCCTGTGGAAATGAAGAAGTATTGCATGTCATCAAAATCCTTCATTGTTTGTTTCAATAATAATCCAAATGGAGCCGTGTCTGTTAGGGTTGGGCAATGGGAGACCTCTTCTATGATGTGCTACTCCAAATATTGCGATATAGTCATTTTAGCGCAGTTAATGACTAGATAATTCCAGACTGTGCATTTTTTTTTGCTTATTTGTTTACGATATTAGTCGCATTCTCATTAAATAATGTTATGTCGGAAAAATATGGCTTAGTTTTTTCATTAAGAAGCGGTCAGATGACGTAGATGCTACTGACAGGATTGTTTTGCTAGCACAGACTGGAATATGTTCTGGGATTCGTCCGATGGCATTGAGTGGTATACCACCTCAGTCACCGGCTTCATCAATAAATGCATTGTTGACCGTCCCCACAGTGACCGTACGTACATATCCCAACCAGAAATCATGGATTACAGGCAACATCCGCACCGAGTTACTGGCAAGAGCTGACACTTTCAAGGTTCGGGACACTAACCCGAATGCTTATAAGAAATCCCACTATGCCCTCCGACGAACCATCAAACAGGCAAAGCATCAATAAAGGACAAAGATTGAATCCTTCTACACTCGACTCGGATGCTTGTCAGATGTGGCATGGCTTGCAAACTTTTACAGACTACAAAGGGAAACCCAGCTGCGACCTGCCCAGTGACGCGAGCCTACCAGACATAATATTAACTTTACCTCAATTACCTCAACTAACCTGTACCGCCACACATTGACTCGGTACCGGTACCCCCAGTATATAGCCTCGTTATTGTTATTTTATTGTGTTACTTTTTTTCCGTTTATTTAGTAAATATTTTCTGAAAACTGCATTGTTGGTTAATTAAGGGCTTGTAAGTAAGCATTTCACGTTACAAACCTGTTGTATTCGGTACATGTATAAAAAAATGGATTTGCACCATAGTGATACTGCATAATTGGTAAAACTGCAGTTTGGATTTGTAAATATAAGGCTCTTGCACTTTACAATATATTGTCAATGTCAAATATCACAACATTCAATTTAATCAACCCTAGTTTCTGAGGGGTTGTGTCAAAGAAGGGTGTAACGGTATGTAATAATGACATGACTTCACAATCACACCATCACTAGCCTTGTCCAAGCCAGAATAACTTACATTTTAGCAGACACTCTTATCTAGAGCTCTTAACCTCTAGGTTTCTGCCCCTATCACTCATCTGCAGGAAGAGGTAATTGATTTTATCCAGAGAGGCAGCAGCGAAACAAGAAGTTTCACTCACCCCAAAATAAACCCAATGCATTATTTTGACCTAAACTTTTTTGTTGACCTAAGCCCGGTCCCTTGCCTTCCCGCCTTTGGGACAACGACTCCCATTGTTAGGGCAGAGATATGCGCATCTCGTAATTATATAGAGATCTCTGCTTTATCCCCTTACAACAGTGTATGATCATATCAATCGGTTTCACCGGCGCTACACGGAATGCAATAATATGTATTGTAAGTAGACAATAGTGCACGCTTTTACAGTGATTGTACATAAAATTAGGCTTGATTTAGTGTATATTAATTCCATTACAAATATTGCAGGAGGTGCATGCGCACTTGGTCAAAAACAATACTTCAATTCTTTAAAGACGATTTTTTCGGTGCATGTAACTTTTTATTTTGAGCTTTTTAGAAGTACATACCGTCTGTAACGACATTAAACTACATTCGTTATTAAGTACCGTTCGTATTTTTACATGACTAATCTTGAAAAACTGGTGAATGGCTGCGTCCTGGGTTAAAGGATAATCAACATATTCACATTTTGGTTCAATGTGAACGTTAGTTGGCAGATTAAATAAACCTACACTGTTTACCTGAAATCGTGCTATTGCTAGTTGACCAATGTTACGTGCAGTTATGTATTGCTAGATTGATAGTAGAGTTGCTGCTAACAGTACGTCGTCGTACCCACCTCCTCTCCCAAGATTCTCAGCAGCGACTGATCGACCATGATGAATGCGTCTTCGAGCCTGAATCCCACGAGTTCGAGCTCTTCGAAGCTCGCTGTCAAGTTGTTGTACATTATTTTTCAGGACGTTGATTTCATTTTCCCGTTGACACATTTCCACACGTAACACAACTATACCATCGTCGACTACTTTGCTAATTTCTGCAACCGCAGCTTTAGAAAGTACCTCTATGATAGAAGCGATCTGCGCCCGTAGAGAAACACTGCTCAACATTTTCAAATATTTAATTAATCTTAACGCAGCTCTGTCGTGCTCCTGCAAAATATTGGAACTTTGTTACAAAGTAACGTTAATATGCTACTAGTGGGCTAATCATTAGGTTTAAAAATGCTAGCTACAATGTTTCCCGTGTAGTTCTGTGTCGCTGCTAGTTTCTTCTTCTTCTTTGAGATTGGGTTTGCGGATCGCATACACCGCCATCTACTGTACTGGAGTGTGAGGTCAGTCATGGTCTACCTACAATACATACAATTATTTTAATTAGTCTGGTTCCTCTATAGATTGTCGCCATAGTCTAGGACCTATAGGAACGTTGACTGAATAGTCTGCTTTCTACTATTTAGCGAGAGGCAATACCTATTTCTATAGATGAAGCACATTTTTATTCTCAGCTTCTTAACTCATCACCTATTTATCCAGATGGCCAGCAGTAGCAGTGAGTGGGTAAAATCAATGGGGAAACCAAGCCCCCCCCCCCCCCCCCCCACAGAAAAAGCCATACTACAACCTATGTGTTGTGATAATTGCTTTGTTTGCTCTATGATTTATCTTGTTCATTCATATGCCTCGCAACAGTGATATTTAGGCCTGAAGACAGTGGCAGAAGAAATTCAACCACACCTTTGTTTTATCACAAAACCGGATAGCAACCTCTGTCCAGAAGTTCCCAAAACATATTGCATGTCCAGTAACAGTTACATGACCTATCTACAGCTTGGTCAAGCTAGTTAATGTTTCTGAAATTTTCGGACCACTAAACATCTACTGATTTCAAACCACAGAGAGTTACGGCAAGTCCCAAAGAAAACAGGGTCTGCCTCCACTAATCCAGCACCATTTCAACTTCATCAAATCGCCTTTGCTTAGTCTAATACAGTGACAACTAAAAGATACCAAAAACAATTTAGTCCAATCAATGTAAGCTAAATATGATGTGGCTGTCCATGGTTCTGACTTCTGTGTTTGTGTGTGTGTGTGGATGCGTGTTTGTGCAAGTAGAAAAACATGTTGACTCACCCTTGTAGAGAAACGCCAATGCCCTCCTCTCTTTCATGTTGATGAAATGGTCTTATCACTCTGTCATACAGTGCAGTACACACCATTATTTTTTGTTGTCCTAGGCTACCTGACTAAAATGCTTGCTCGCTAGCCTAACTTCCGTTCATGGGCAACGTTAGCTAGCTAGCCACCGGAGGACAACAACACAACTAGATGTAACAATTCTATTTTTTCTGTCAGTGACGTATGCTCTCAATGGGATTTGATAGGAGTGACGCCAAATCCAAGCTGGCTTCCCTTGACACTTTTTTTTTGGTTCACGGTTGAGCTCGATCAGTTTAGCTCACTGGCTTCCCTTGCCTTCAATGCTACGGGCTGCAACAATGTCATACTCGTGGACCAGACAGCATTGGAGCGGTGGCCTACACTGATGATTTCTAATGTAAGATACATTCAGCCTCTTGCGAATTGAAGGAAAATGTGGAAACCGAGAGATGAAAGATATGTGAAGACATCAAAAGTATGAAATAGCACACATGGAATCATGTAGTAACCAACAAGCTGTTAAACAAATCCAAATATATTTTATATTCTTCAAAGTAGCCACCCTTTACCTTGATGCCAGCTTTGCACACTCAAACCCCAACTGATATACATTTCAAAGATAAGATCGTAGCTGAGAATTAATCAAGGACATTTTAGCTGGGAAAGAGTTTAGAAATAGTATTTGTCTTGCTCACGTTGATGGAGCGGTTGGTGCCAGGACAACACACTGCCAGGTCTCTGACCTCCTTCCTATAGACTGTCTCATCGTTGTTGGCGATCAGGCCTAACACTGTTGTGTTGTCAGCAAAATTAATGATGATGGTGTTGGAGTCGTGCTTGGCCACGCAGTCGTGGGTGAACAGGGAGTACAGGAGGGGACTAAGCACGCACCTCTGAGTGGCCTCCGTGTTGAGGATCAGCGTGGCAGATGTTTTGCTGCCTACCCTTATCACGTGGGGGGCGGCCTGTCAGTAAGTCCAGGATCCAGTTGCAGAGGGAGGTGTTTTAGTCCCAGGGTCCTTAGCTTAGTAGTGATGAGCTTTGTGGGCACTATGGTGTTCATTTTTTGTCCAGGTGGGAAAGAGTGTGGAGTGCGATTGCGTCGGCAGGATAGCCTAGTGGTTAGAGCGTTGGACTAGTAACCGAAAGGTTGCAAGTTCGAATCCCTGAGCTGACAAGGTACAAATCTGTCGTTCTGCCCCTGAACAGGCAGTTAACCCACTGTTCCTAGGCCGTCATTGAAAATAAGAGTTTGTTCTTAACTGACTTGCCTAGTAAAATAAAGGTAATGTTTTTTTAAATCTGTTGGGGCGGTATGCAAATTGGAGTGAGTTTAGGGTTTCCGGGAAGATGGTGTTGATGATCAGCCTTTCAAAGCACTTCATGGCTGTTTAGACAGGTTACCTTTGCTTTCTTCGGCACAGGGACTATGGTGGTCTGCTTGAAACATGTAGGTATTACAGACTCAGTCAGAGGGGTTGAAAATGTCAGTGAAGACACTTGCCAGTTGGGCCGTGCATGCTCTGAGTACACGTCCTGGTAATCCGTCTGGCCCCACGGCCTTGTGAATGTTGACCTGTTTAAAGGATTAGTGTCCCGCTCCTTGAAAGCGGCAGCTTTAGCCTTTAGCTCGGTGCGGATGTTGCCTGTAATCCATGGCTTCTGGTTGGGATATGTACACTGTGGGGACAATGTCGTCGATACACTTATTGATGAAGCCGGTGACTGAGGTGGTATAATCCTCAATGCCATTTGATGAATCCCGAAAGATATTCCAATCTGTGCTAGCAAAACAGTCCTGTTGCGTGGCATCTGCGTCATCTGACCACTTTTGTAATGAGCGAGTTAGTAGAACAGGGCTCCGGGCAGCCGAGCGGAAATGGAGGAAAACTCGCCTCCCTGCGGACCTGGCATCCTTTCACTCCCTCCTCTCTACATTTTCCTCTTCTGTCTCTGCTGCTAAAGCCACTTTCTACCACTCTAAATTCCAAGCATCTGCCTCTAACCCTAGGAAGCTCTTTGCCACCTTCTCCTCCCTCCTGAATCCTCCTCCCCCTCCCCCCTCCTCCTCTCTGCAGATGACTTCGTCAACCATTTTGAAAAGAAGGTCGACGACATCCGATCCTCGTTTGCTAAGTCAAACGACACCGCTGGTTCTGCTCACACTGCCCTACCCTGTGCTCTGACCTCTTTCTCCCTCTCTCTCCAGATGAAATCTCGCGTCTTGTGACGGCCGGCCGCCCAACAACCTGCCCGCTTGACCCTATTCCCTCCTCTCTTCTCCAGACCATTTCCGGAGACCTTCTCCCTTACCTCACCTCGCTCATCAACTCATCCTGACCGCTGGCTACGTCCTTCTGTCTTCAAGAGAGCGAGAGTTGCACCCCTTCTGAAAAAACCTACACTCGATCCCTCCGATGTCAACAACTACAGACCAGTATCCCTTCTTTCTTTTCTCTCCAAAACTCTTGAACGTGCCGTCCTTGGCCAGCTCTCCCGCTATCTCTCTCAGAATGACCTTCTTGATCCAAATCAGTCAGGTTTCAAGACTAGTCATTCAACTGAGACTGCTCTTCTCTGTATCACGGAGGCCCTCCGCACTGCTAAAGCTAACTCTCTCTCCTCTGCTCTCATCCTTCTAGACCTATCGGCTGCCTTCGATACTGTGAACCATCAGATCCTCCTCTCCACCCTCTCCGAGTTGGGCATCTCCGGCGCGGCCCACGCTTGGATTGCGTCCCTACCTGACAGGTCGCTCCTACCAGGTGGCGTGGCGAGAATCTGTCTCCTCACCACGCGCTCTCACCACTGGTGTCCCCAGGGCTCTGTTCTAGGCCCTCTCCTATTCTCGCTATACACCAAGTCACTTGGCTCAGTCATAACCTCACATGGTCTCTCCTATCATTGCTATGCAGACGACACACAATTAATCTTCTCCTTTCCCCCTTCTGATGACCAGGTGGCGAATCGCATCTCTGCATGTCTGGCAGACATATCAGTGTGGATGACGGATCACCACCTCAAGCTGAACCTCGGCAAGACGGAGCTGCTCTTCCTCCCGGGAAGGACTGCCCATTCCATGATCTCGCCATCACGGTTGACAACTCCATTGTGTCCTCCTCCCAGAGCGCTAAGAACCTTGGCGTGATCCTGGACAACACCCTGTCGTTCTCAACTAACATCAAGGCGGTGGCCCGTTCTTGTAGGTTCATGCTCTACAACATCCGCAGAGTACGACCCTGCCTCACACAGGAAGCAGCGCAGGTCCTAATCCAGGCACTTGTCATCTCCCGTCTGGATTACTGCAACTCGCTGTTGGCTGGGCCCTGCCTGTGCCATTAAACCCCTACAACTCATCCAGAACGCCGCAGCCCGTCTGGTGTTCAACCTTCCAAGTTCTCTCACGTCACCCCGCTCCTCCGCTCTCTCCACTGGCTTCCAGTTGAAGCTCGCATCCGCTACAAGACCATGGTGCTTGCCACGGAGCTGTGAGGGGAACGGCACCTCAGTACCTCCAGGCTCTGATCAGGCCCTACACCCAAACAAGGGCACTGCGTTCATCCACCTCTGGCCTGCTCGCCTCCCTACCACTGAGGAAGTACAGTTCCTGCGCAGCCCAGTCAAAACTGTTCGCTGCTCTGGCCCCCAATGGTGGAACAAACTCCCTCACGACGCCAGGACAGCGGAGTCAATCACCACCTTCCGGAGACACCTGAAACCCCACCTCTTTCAGGAATACCTAGGATAGGATAAAGTAATCCTTCTCACCCCCCTTAAAATATTTAGATGCACTATTGTAAAGTGGCTGTTCCACTGGATGTCTTAAGGTGAACGCACCAATTTGTAAGTCGCTCTGGATAAGAGCGTCTGCTAAATGACTTAAATGTAATGTAAATGTAGTACTTCCTGCTTTAGTCTTTGCTTGTGAGCAGGAATCAAGAGGATATAATTATGGTCAGATTTGCCAAATGGAGTTTGAGGGAGAGTTTTGTATGCGTCTCCGTGTGGAGTGAGGGTGGTCTCGAATGTATTTTTTATTGATTTTTTGGTTGCACATGTGACATGCTGGTACAGATTAGGTACATTGGATTTAAGTTTGCCTGCATTAAAGGCCCCTGTCCATTAGGAGTGCCGCTTCTGGATTAGCATTTTTTTGTTTGCTTATGGACCTATACAACTTGTTGAGTGCGGTCTTAGTGCCAGCATCGGTTTTTGGTGGTAAGTAGACGGCTATATCTATGAAAACTCTCTTGGTAGATAGTGTGGTCTACAGTTTATCATGAGGTACTCTACCACAGGCAAGCAATACCTCAAGACTTCCTTAATATTAGACATCACGCAACAGCTGTTATTGACAAATAGACACACACCCCCACCTCTCATCTTATCAGACAAAGCTGTTCTGTCCTGCCGATGCACGCAAAACCCAGCCAACTGTATATTATCCGTATTGTCGTTCAGCCACGACTCGTGAAACATAAAAGTATTACAGTTTTTAATGTCCCTTTGGTAAGATAGTCCCGAACGGAGATCATCAAGTTTATTCTCCAGTGATTGCCCGTTGGCCAATAGTAGATGGTAGAGGCAGGCTACCCACTCACTGACAAATTCCCTACGGTAGCAGCAACATTATTTACAAACAATGTGAAAAAAACACACAAAATAGAACAGTTGGTTCGGAGCCTGTAAAGCGGCAGCAGTCCCCTTCGGCACCATCATAAAAGCCTGCCCAGATAAAAAATTATGATTAAAAGCATCACATCCCATTATTCTCAGTTATGATGCCAGAGTCTGACAGAACTTGCTTAGGCAGGGAAGAAGAGGAATTTGTACGCATCAGTGCATACATTATTTTTTTTACTGCATTTCTGACACCAGCGGAGTAAAAAGTGAAAAGTAGCTTTATTTAGCTTTCTTAATCGATATAGTACATCTGTTTCTCAATTTTCTGAAAGATTGCCAGTCCACTACAGTGTCTGTTTTCCCTTTCTTTGGCCCAGACCAGACCTGATTTCTCCTTTGAATGAGCTCAGATAATTCAGAAGGAAACCAAAGGTTTCGATCGATCTCTGAATTGTTTAAAAGGATTGTGTTTATCTGCCAGAGGAATAAATATGGAGGATACATTTTCTAGAGCCAACTCAGGGTCAGGAATACAGGAGACAGTGGCTAAATCAGAGTAGATCCTGAGTAGAGATGACCTGACGAAGATATAACTCAGGGTCAGGAATACAGGAGACAGTGGCTAAATCAGAGTAGAGCCTGAGTAGAGATGACCTGATGAAGATACAACTCAGGGTCAGGAATACAGGAGACAGTGGCTAAATCAGAGTAGATCCTGAGTAGAGATGACCTGACGAAGATATAACTCAGGGTCAGGAATACAGGAGACAGTGGCTAAATCAGAGTAGAGCCTGAGTAGAGATGACCTGACGAAGATACAACTCAGGGTCAGGAATACAGGAGACAGTGGCTAAATCAGAGTAGAGCCTGAGTAGAGATGACCTGACGAAGATACAACTCAGGGTCAGGAATACAGGAGACAGTGGCTAAATCAGAGTAGAGCCTGAGTAGAGATGACCTGACGAAGATACAACTCAGGGTCAGGAATACAGGAGACAGTGGCTAAATCAGAGTAGAGCCTGAGTAGAGATGACCTGACGAAGATACAACTCAGGGTCAGGAATACAGGAGACAGTGGCTAAATCAGAGTAGAGCCTGAGTAGAGATGACCTGACGAAGATACAACTCAGGGTCAGGAATACAGGAGACAGTGGCTAAATCAGAGTAGAGCCTGAGTAGAGATGACCTGACGAAGATACAACTCAGGGTCAGGAATACAGGAGACAGTGGCTAAATCAGAGTAGAGGCTGAGTAGAGATGACCTGACGAAGATACAACTCAGATCGAATCGTTGTCCTTGTTGTGCGTCTGATTCAATCACTATTGGAGAGTTGATCACTATACTAGAGTTGCGAACATTCCATTGATACGTTCTTCTTTCCTTTACCTGATTAGTTGGATGTGAATATTTTTCTATTTTCTCTTTTTTTTGTTGCTAAATCAGAGTAGAACATGTCAATTAAACAAGGATTTGTAATTTTGCTGTTTCATATCTCTAATACATATATGGGACAATGATCACTGAGATCATTTGCAAATATTCCACTAGACAACAAGTTATCAATAAGAATTCAAATCAATCATTGAAGAGATAACAAGGTTGTTCACATTTAACCGTGCGGGTTTTGAGATCAATTGAGTCCGATTAAAATCAATGCATATACTCTTAAATTGAGCTGTGGCTGGGGATAGCCAATCCAGATTCAAATCCCCTAAAATTACCAACCCCGAGGACAGAAAAGATGTAAACTCAGATATAGCACCAATAGCATCCGCCATGACAGCAGGGGGGAGGCAAATCACATTTTCATCCATATCGGGTGAACCGTTTAGAAATTACAGCAATTTTTGAACATAGTCCCCCTATTTTAGTGGACCAAAAGCATTGGGGCAAATTCACTTATGTGTATTAAAGTAGTCAAAAGTTTAGTATTTGGTCTCATATTCCTAGCATGCAATGATAACATCAAGCTTGTGACTCTAAAAACTTGTTGGATATATTTGGTGTTTTGGTTGTGTTTCAGATTATTTTGTGCCCAATAGAAATGAATGGTAACTAATGTATTGTCATTTTGGAGTCACTTTTATTATAAATAAAATAATATGTTTCTTAACACTTCTACATAAATGTGGATGCTACCATGATTACAGATAGGCCCGAATTAATTGTGAATAATGATGAGTGAGAAAGTAACAGACTCACAAATATCATACCCCAAAGAAATGCTAACTTCTCACCATTACAATAACAGGGGAGGTTAGCATTTTCGTGGGGTATGATATTTATGCATCTGCTGGAGTACAGAGGCAGAACAACAGATAATGTGTCACTGTCCCAATACTTTAGGAGTTATTATACAGTGGGGAGAACAAGTATTTGATACACTGCCGATGTTGCAGGTTTTCCTACTTACACAGCATGTTATTTTTACCATAGGTACACTTCAACTGTGAGAGACGGAATCTAAAACAAAAATCCAGAAAATCACAGTGTATGATTTTTAAGTAATTAATTAGCATTTTATTGCATGACAGAAGTATTTGATACATCAGAAAAGCAGAACTTAATATTTGGTACAGAAACCTTTGTTTGCAATTACAGAGATCATACGTTTCCTGTAGTTCTTGACCAGGTTTGCACACACTGCAGCAGGGATTTTGGCCCACTCCTCCATACAGACCTTCTCCAGATCCTACAGGTTTCAGGGCTGTCGCTGGGCAATACGGACTTTCAGCTCCCTTCAAAGATTTTCTATTGGGTTCAGGTCTGGAGACTGGCTAGGCCACTCCAGGACCTTGAGATGCTTCTTACGGAGCCACTACTTAGTTGCCCTGGCTGTGTGTTTTGGGTCGTTGTCATGCTGGAAGACACAGCCACGACCAATCTTCAATGCTCTTACTGAGGGAAAGAGGTTGTTGGCCAAGATCTCGCGATACATGGCCCCATCCATCCTCCCCTCAATACGGTGCAGTCGTCCTGTCCACTTTGCAGAAAAGCATCCCCAAAGAATGATGTTTCCACCTCCATGCTTCACGGTTGGGATGGTGTTCTTGGGGTTGTACTCATCCTTCTTCTTCCTCCAAACACGGCGAGTGGAGTTTAGACCAAAAAGCAATTTTTTTGTCTCATCAGACCACATGACCTTCTCCCATTCCCCCTCTGGATCATCCGGATGGTCATTGGCAAACTTCAGACGGGCCTGGACATGCACTGGCTTGAGCAGGGGGACCTTGCGTGCGCTGCAGGATTTTAATCCATGACGGCGTAGTGTGTTACTAATGGTTTTCTTTGAGACTGTGGTTCCAGCTCTCTTCAGGTCATTGACCAGGTCCCGCCGTATAGTTCTGGGCTGATCCCTCACCTTCCTCATGATCATTGATGCCCCACGAGGTGAGATCTTGCATGGAGCCCCAGACCGAGGGTGATTGACCGTCATCTTGAACTTCTTCCATTTTCTAATAATTGCGCCAACAGTTGTTGCCTTCTCACCAAGCTGCTTGCCTATTGTCCTGTAGCCCATCCCAGCCTTGTGCAGGTCTACAATTTTATCCCTGATGTCCTTACATAGCTCTCTGGTCTTGGCCATTGTGGAGAGGTTGGAGTCTGTTTAATTGAGTGTGTGGACAGGTGTATTTTATACAGGTAACGAGTTCAAACAGGTGCAGGTGTCTCTCACAGTTGAAGTGTACCTATGATAAAAATGACAGACCTCTACATGCTTTATAAGTAGGAAAACCTGCAAAATCGGCAGTGTACCAAATACTTGTTCTCCCCACTGTATATGGAGCAATTTCAGTGTCAATTATCAACACTTATTGCAGGCATTTTGCTGGTATGGTTTATTACGATAAGTAGCCTGTACTAGAGAAATGTGAAGTTTAAAATAAAAAAAATATGCTAATTGTTAATGGCTACAACCATCGAACTAGCAGTAGCAGTTTAAAGGATAATACAAAACATTATAAACACATCTCATTTATCGTTATCACTTCAATTCAGGCAATTTATCACGACATGGATTTTTGTCCGTATCTACCTGCTCTGTGTTAGCCCACTTAGCTAAAGCCTGTAGGGATAAGTTCAGGAAGTTCAGTTCAGGAAGTTAATGTAAAGCACAACACGTTGCTTGCTTAATGAGTTATTCCCTCGATCAGATCACACCTAGACTCGAACTCATGACCTCTGCCACGCAAACACACATGACCTCCCTCCAAAATGCAATTTCTCCCCCATTCATTTTGATGTTAACTTTGTTGTTGTGGGCCCCCCGAGTGGCGCAGTGGTCTAAGGCTGCGTTACTACAGATCCTGGTTCAATACCAGGCTGTGTCGCAGCCGGCCGCGACCGGAAGACCCATGAGGAGATGCACAATTGGCCCAGCGTTGTCCGGGATAGGGGAGGGTTTGGCCGGCCGGGATGTCCTTGTCGCATCGCGCTCTAGCGGCTCCTGTGGCGGGCCGGGTGCATGCACACTGACAAGGTCGCCAGGGGTACGGTGTTTCATCCGACACATTGGTGCGGCTGGCTTCTTGGTTAGGCGTACATTGTGTCAAGAAGCAGTGCGGCTTGGCGGGGTTGTGTTTCGGAGGATGCACGGAGGATGCCTTTCTAGGGAGTTTTTTCTAGCCACCTGGCTTCTACATCTGCATTGCTTGCTGTTTGGGGTTTTAGGCTGGATTTCTGTACAGCACTTTGTCATATCTGCTGATCCCAGTCCCAGTCTGTTGTCTCCACATGCTTCAAGATGGTTCCAATTGTTCCTGTACCCAGGAAGGCAAAGATAAATTAACTAAATGACTACCGCCCCGTAGCACTCACTTCTGTCATCATGAAGTGCTTTGAGAGACCAGTCAAGGATCATATCACCTCCACCTTACCGGCCACCCTAGACCCACTTCAGTTTGCATACCTCCCCAACAGGTCCACAGACGACAGCACACTGCCCTATCCCATCTGGACAAAAGGAATATTATGTAAGAATGCTGTGCATTGACTACAGCTCAGCATTCAACACCATAGTAGCCTCCAAGCTCATCATCAAGCTGGAGGCCCTGGGTCTCAACCCCTCCCTGTGCAATTGGGTCCTGGACTTTCTGATGGGCCGCCCCCAGGTGGTGAAGGTAAGAAACAACATCTCCACTTCACTGACCCTCAACACTGGACCCCCACAAGGGTGTATGCTTAGCCCCCTCCTGTACTCCCTGTTCACCCACGACTGCGTGGCCATGCACGCCTCCAACTCCATCATCAAGTTTGCAGACGACACAACAGTAGTGAGCTTGATGATCAACAACGACGAGACCGTCTACAGGGAGGAGGCGAGGGCACTCGGCGTGTGGTGTCAGGAAAACAACCTCTCACTCGACATCAACAAAACAAAGGAGATGATTGTGGACTTCAGGAAACAGAAGAGGGAGCACCCCCCTATCCACATCGAAGGGAGAGCAGTGGAGAAGGTGGAAAGTTTTAAGTTCCTCAGCATAGACATCACAGACAAACTGAAATGGTCCACTCACACAAACAGTGTAGTGAAGAAGGCGCAACAGCACCTCTTCAACCTCGGGAGTAAAACCCTGAAAAACTTTTACAGATGCAAAGTGAGAGCTTCCTGTCGGACTGTATCACAGCCTGGTACAGCAATTGCACTGCCCTCAACTGCAAGGCTCTCCGGAGGGTTTTGCTGTCTACACAACTCATCACTCCGGGGGCAAACTACCTGCCCTCCATGACACATACAGCACCCGATGTCACAGAAAGGCCAAAAAGATCATCAAGGACATCAACCACCCGAGCCACTGCCTGTTCACATCGTTACCATCCAGAAGGCGAGGTCAGTACAGGTGCATCAAAGCTGGGACCGAGAGACTGAAAAACAGCTTCTATATCAAGGCCATCAGACTGCAAAACAGCAATCATTTACCGAGAGGCTGCTGCTTACATTGAGATCCAATCACTGGTCACTTTAATAAATTTAGCGCTAGTCACTTTATACAATGCACTCTAAATAATGCCACTTTAATAATGTTTACATATCTTACATTACTCATATCACATGTATATACTGTATTTTATACCAGCTATTGCACCTTGCCTATGCCGCTCGGCCATCACTTATCCATATACTTACATGTACATATTCTCATTCACCCCTTTAGATGTGTGTATTAGGTAGTTGTTGGGGAATTGTTAGATTACTTGTTAGATATTACTGCACAAGTACTTTGCTACACTTGCATTAACATCTACTAACCATGTGTATGTGACAAAAACAATTTGATTTGATAAAAAGGGCTTCATAAATACATTTGATTAATGATCATGCTGTTTAATCAGCTTCTTGATATGCCACACCTGTCAGGTGGATTGGATCGATTATCTTGGCAAAAGAGAAACACTCACTAACAGGGATGTAAACAAATTTGTGCACAAAATATGAGAGAAATAATATGTTTGTGCATTTGGAACATTTCTGGGATCTTTTATTTCAGCTCATGAAACATGGGACCAACACTTTACATTTTTGTTCAGATTTTATTCTGCCAAATGTTGGACAAATTGAGTTTGGAGTCAATTCAGTTTAGCATACCTGCTAACATTTTTGTAAAACCTATATCCGAGAGTCCTGCAGGAGCCCTCGAGCAGTTTTCTTGATGTCTGTAATCTTTTGCTGTTTCAGATAAGTAAATGGACAGCTGCGCTTCAGGCTGGAGACCCAGTCAATGAGAAGATGAGGATGCATTTGGTGTGAAGGACATTCCACTTGGGTCGGCTTTGGTAGATGTCAAGGTCTCTGTGTCCCATGATTCTTGTGTAGTTGAATCAGAGATTGTACCAATCTTATTCTTTTTGGATCCTAGGGGAGCAAAGGGCCTCAACGGTGCATCTCTGTTGAGGCCCTTTGCTCCACTAGGAGCTGCAAGGGACACATAACTCTAGAAAATCCATCTTTAACTCAGTCTTAGACTTAAAACCTGACAAGTTGACAATGCTGTCTGATAATTTCATCCTTCTAGTTTGCAGATTTAGAGTCACCTTTCATGAAGGTAGAGAGACCGGATGAAGGACCACGGAGCAGGGCGCAACATGGAGGACCAAGTGGATGGGGTAACTGAATTTATTGGGTCATTGGACAGGCCTACTTCCGTTCAAAACAGGGTCTCTGTCCCAAATGGCACCCTATTCCCTATATAGTGCACTACTTTTAAACAGAGCCCATAGGGTTTTGGTCAAACGTAGTGCACTCTGTCGGGAATAGGGTGCCATTTGGAATGCATTCATAGGGTGAGCTTACTTGGTTTCCAAACCTTGTTATACTGACCATGGTTTTGAACTTTTAATTTGATAACATTTTTTGGTCCATATAAGGAGGGCATCAAATTCTTGACGTAAGTACATGTACAGTTGAAGTCGGAAGTTTACATACACTTAGGTTGGAGTCATTAAAACTCGTTTTTCAACCACTCCACACATTTATTGTTAACAACCTATAGTTTTGGCAAGTCGGTTAGGACATCTACTTTGTGCATGACACAATTCATTTTTCCAACAATTGTTTATTTCACTGTATCACAAATCCAGTGGGTCAGAAGTTTACATACACTAAGTTGACTGTGCCTTTAAACAGCTTGGATTATGTAATGGCATTAGAAGCTTCTGATAGGCTAATTGAAATCATTTGAGTCAATTGGAGGTGTACCTGGAGGATGTATTTGAGGCCTACCTTCAAACTCAGTGCTTCTTTGCTTGACATTATGGGAAAATCTAAATAAATCAGCCAAGACCTCAGAAAAAAATTGTAGACCTCCACAAGTCTGGTTCATCCTTGGGAGCAATTTCCAAACGCCTGAAGATACCACGTTCATCTGTACAAACAATAGGGCGCAAGTATGAACATCATGGAGCCACACAGCCATCTTACCGCTCAGGAAGGAGACGCGTTCTGTCTCCTAGAGAACGTACTTTGGTGTGAAAAGTGCAAATCAATCCCAGAACAGCAGCAAAGGACGCTGAGAAGATGCTGGAGGAAACAGATACACAGGTGTCTATGTCCACAGTAAAACAAGTCCTATATCGACATAACCTGAAAGGCCGCTCAGCAAGGAAGAAGCCACTGCTCCAAGACCGCCATAAAAAAGCCAGACTACGGTTTGCACATGGGGACAAAGATTGAACTTTTTGGAGAAATGTCCTCTGGTCTGATGAACCAAAAATAGAACTGTTTCCCCATAATGACCATTGTTATTTTTGGAGGAAAAAGGGGGAGGCTTGCAAGCCGAAGAACACCATCCCAACCGTGAAGCATGGGGGTGGCAGCATTATGTTGTGGGGGTGCTTTGCTGTAGGAGGGACTGGTGCACTTCACAAAATAGATGGCATCATGAGGTAGGAAAATTATGTGGATATATTGAAGCAACATCTCAAAACATCAGTCAGGAAGTTAAAGCTTGGTCGCAAATGGGTCTTCCAAATGGACAATGACCCCAAGCATACTTCCAAAGTTGTGGAAGAATGGCTTAAGGACAACAAAGTCAAGGTATTGGAGTGGCCATCACAAAGCCCTGACCTCAATCCTATAGAAAATCTATGGGCAGAACTGAAAAAGCTTGTGTGAGCAAGGAGGCCTAGAAACCTGACTCAGTTACACCAGTTCTGTCAGGAGGAATGGGCCAAAATTCACCCAACTTATTGTGGGAAGCTTGTGGAAGGCTACCTAAAGTTTGACTCAAGTTAAACAATTTATAGGCAATGCTACCAAATGCTAATTGAGTGTTATGTAAACGTCTGACCCACTGGGAATGTGATGAAAGAAATAAAAGCTGAAATTAATCATTCTCTCTAATATTATTCTGACATTTCATTTTTTTAAGTAAAGAGGTGATCCTAACTGACCTAAGACAGGGAATTTTTACTTAGATTAAATGTTGGAAATGGTGAAAAACTGAGTTTAAATGTATTTGGCTAAGGTGTATGTAAACTTCCGACTTCAACTGTATATCTTTTTTTTGGCTTTGCAATTATAACTGAGTGATGTCTTTGCAGGAAACACCAGATACAGTAATAATGCCATCCAGAATCTCCCCATTGAGAATAATCAGCACTTGGAAGAAGAGGAGAATTATGCCCCACTAACCCTCCTAGAGGAGCAGCTGGCAGAAGATCCAGAGAAGCTCAGTAAGCTGCACCAGTCTGGGAACCGTGGAGAGCAGGAGACCAGTGTTCTGGAGTTTGTAATAAAGATGGAGAAGGAAGAAGAACATTCTGGATTCGGTCAGGATGGATGTCAATAGAGGAACACAGAAAATCAGGAGAACCCCTTGAGATCTGAGTTTGTAATGGATGAAAGAGACTGTCAAATGTGGTCGTCTATAGTTCAAGGGAATGACCCTGACATAGTCATAGACACTGACTTTCCTAATTTCTCTTGTTGCAGTATTCAACAGTTTTTCAGATTGCACCGATACTCAGGTACTATCCAAATGGCACCCTATATTCCCTATTTAGTGCACTACTTTTGACCAGAGTCCTGACCTTTTGTTTTGGATCTGAAACTAAATAATTGTGTTCATTGCTCCACACCAGAGGGCAGTGTAACACTTCATTCAAAAAATAGCACATGGTCACAGTCACTCGAGTGTGGTTTTGCTGAGGGAACAAGAACTAACCCAAATTTAAAGTTGTCCTTTACTGTTGGGTCCTTTAAAATAAAAAATACAACTGTAATGGAGGGGTTGTCAACTCTGGAGGGGTTGTCATATGCCAGAAATAGAGAAAGCTATGATGCTTTTCCAAGAAGTAAGAGCTGTTCAATACAACACAACTTTATTTGCTATTAGTTACAGCAAACAACGGAAAGGTGTCTTCCCCTTGCACCTAGCCGTATTTCACTGGTGTAGACAGGAGGCAGTCGCAGGTTTAGAACTACTGAATTTATTTAAGCACCATAGAACAAAGCGGGAAAAAACCCAAACACCGTTGTGCTCAAATTATATCTTCATAATCAAAAGGCACAGGGCGAACCCAAAGTGCAAAATATAAAGTACTCAGAAAATAGTATGAGAGATTCCTTTCAGGAAAACAAGTAACATTTACAATGACTGACAAAGACAAATGACAGAGGGAGTATATATACAGTGATAGAGTGCGGATTGGAACCAGGTGTGTGTAATGATGATGAGGGGAGGGGGAGCCAAACGCTTAGGTACCCCACTGGCCCCACGGCCTTGTGAATGTTGACCTGTTTAAAGGATTAGTGTCCCGCTCCTTGAAAGCGGCAGCTTTAGCCTTTAGCTCGGTGCGGATGTTGCCTGTAATCCATGGCTTCTGGTTGGGATATGTACACTGTGGGGACAATGTCGTCGATACACTTATTGATGAAGCCGGTGACTGAGGTGGTATAATCCTCAATGCCATTTGATGAATCCCGAAAGATATTCCAATCTGTGCTAGCAAAACAGTCCTGTTGCGTGACATCTGCGTCATCCCCCCCCCCCCTCATTTTGCGGAGGGAAAGTCGATAGTATGGGCTATACCCGGGTGCCCCGACACAGGTGCTGTGTGTGCCCAGGCAAAGAGACGGTCCCGCACATCGGAGGGCATGTAGATACGTCCCTCGGGACAGTGGGCAGGTGAGGGCTCCTGACGCAGGGCTCGATGGATGTTCGCGTCCACATTCCACACGACAGGAGCCACAATGCGACAGAGGGGAATAATGGGTGTCACTTTCTCCCTCCGATCCTCTGTGTCATGCACCCGGGACAATGCATCGGCCTTAACGATCTTTGATCGCGGACAGGAGAGGATAAAGTCAAACCTGGCGAAGAATAGACCCCACCTGGCCCGACGCGGGTTCAGCCTCTTCGCTGCTCAAATACACTCCGAGTTCCTGTGGTCCGTCCAGACAATGAATGGGTGTTTAGCACCCTCCAGACATTGCCATCATGCTTTCAGCCCTTTCTTGATGGCTAGAATAGGGCCCAACTGGCCCCTACTGTCATGTTCTGACCTTTATTGCCATTGTTTTGCCATTATTTAGTATGGTCAGGGCGTGAGTTGGGATGGGCAGTCTATGTTGGATTTTCTATGATTTTGGGATTTGTATGTTTCGGCCTAGTATGGTTCTCAATCAGAGGCAGGTGTCATTAGTTGTTTCTGATTGAGAATCATACTTAGGTAGCCTGGGTTTCACTGTTTGTTGGTGGGTGATTGTCTATGTTGATTGCTTGTGTCAGCACAGTTCTCATTAGCTTCACGGCCGTTATTTCGTTTATTGTTTTTGTAGTGTGTTTCAGTGTTCAGTGTTTTCTTTATTAAAATTCAAGATGAACACTTACCACGCCGCATATTGGTCCTCCAATCCTTCTCGCCTCTCCTCTTCAGATGAAGAGGAGGAAGACCGTGAGACCTACGTGGGTTCAGCCTCTTTGCTGCTCGAAATTACTCAGAGTTCCTGTGGTCCGTCCAGACAATGAATCGGTGTTTAGCACCCTCCAGCCAGTGCCGTCATGCTTTCAGCACCTTCTTGGCGGCCAACAACTCATGATCCCCCACAGCGTAATTCCGCTCCGCGGGAGACAGAAGGCGCATGGATGGAGTTTGGGAGTGTGTTGGGAGAGAACAGCCCCTACTCCACCCTCGGAGGCGTCCACCTCCACGATGAAGTGCAGAGACGGGTCAGGGTGAGCCAGAACAGGTGTGCGTTAGTAAAATGTTCCTGCACTGGCCTTCCCAGTCCAGCGCAGCTGTCGAGGACCTCCCTTGAGAGGGGCCACCACTGTGCTGAAACCCCTAATGAAATGTCTGAAATAGTTGGAAAAACCAAGGAAGCGCTGCACCGCCTTGATGTTGGATGGAACAGGCCACAACCGTACTGCACTGACCCTCTGCTCTTCCATCCCGCGGTGGATATCCGCTAGCTCAGGAAGGAGAACGCTTGCTGAAAGAAAAGGCACTTCTCCGCCTTGGCATACAGGTGATACCCTATCAGCCTCTCCAAAACGGACCTGACATGAGAGACATATTGCTTGCGTGTAGTACACCAACATGTCATCTATGGACACCACTACACAGTGACCCAACATATCTCTAAACACCTCATTATTGAATGATTGAAACACAGAGGGTGCATTTGTCAGGCCATAGGTCATTACCCTGTATTTGTAGTGCCTGGTGCTGGTGTTGAAGGCGGTCTTCCATTCCAATCCCCTCTTAACACGCAGCAGGTTGTAGGCACTGCGTAACTCCAATTTAGTAAAGTACTTAGCATTGTGTATCTGTATGATCACTGTGGGTATTTTAACAGTGGCCAAATTCAGTGTCCAGTTATCGATACAGGGAGACCTCCCCCTGCTTCACGAAAAAGAAGCTGGAGGTGGACAGACGGATGAATCCTTGGGCCAGTGCCTCCTGGACGTAGGCCTCCATGGCTTCATTCTCTACATGCGAGAGAGGGTTGATGTGCCCCCCGCAGGAGGGTAGAACCGTTAGTGCAGTCCCATGGGCGATGAGGGGGCAGGCACGTGGCACGAGTCTTCGAAAAGGCCACCTGTAGGTCCCAGGACTCCTCCGGGAAAGGGACGTGGGTGGCCTGGTTCAAATCAAATCAAATGTATTTATATAGCCCTTCGTACATCAGCTGATATCTCAAAGTGCTGTACAGAAACCCAGCCTAAAACCCCAAACAGCAAGCAATGCAGGTGTAGAAGCACGGTGGCTTGGAAAAACTCCCTAGAAAGGCCAAAACCTAGGAAGAAACCTAGAGAGGAACCAGGCTATGTGGGGTGGCCAGTCCTCTTCTGGCTGTGCCGGGTAGAGAGGAACCAGGCTATGAGGGGATGCCAGTCCTCTTCTGGCTGTGCTGGGTAGAGAGGAACCAGGCTATGAGGGGTGGCCAGTCCTCTTCTGGCTGTGCTGGGTAGAGAGGAACCAGGCTATGAGGGGTGGCCAGTCCTCTTCTGGCTGTGCCGGGCGGAGATTATAACAGAACATGGCCAAGATGTTCAAATGTTCATAAATGACCAGCATGGTCAAATAATAGGTCTGGAACAGGTAGCACATCCAGTGAACAGGTCAGGATTCAATAGCCGCAGGCAGAACAGTTGAAACTGGAGCAGCAGCACGGCCAGGTGGACTGGGGACAGCAAGGAGTCATCATGCAGGTAGTCCTGAGGCATGGTCCTACGGCTCAGGTCCTCCAAGAGAGAGAAAGAAAGAGAGAAAGAGAGAATTAGAGAGAGCATACTCAAATTCACACAGGACACCGGATAAGACAGGAGAAGTACTCATACTAATATTGCAGACGATGCCAAAGTGAGTCTCATTAATTACCCAGTGGCCACCATCTTCTCCCAAGTGGATGTGACTTTGGGTGAACGACAAATCAGTCAAAGCAGTGCCAATACCCTTATAGGGCCATCATGGAGTGCTTACTCAACTACTCTGAAGACACTCTCAAGACACAATTCAGCGCCAGGCTGTTTAGCAAGGATACTGCAGGAGTCTCTATGGAATAGACAGACCCTTCCACCTGTGCAAACAAAGGACTGGAGGCACGCGCTCGCTACTGTGCCGAATCTCGAGAATTTCATCTGCTAGGGCCTATATACTCTCACGTTTACTCTTAAATTTGGTTGATTTAAGAATAAAATTAACCAGGGCCAAGGATGAGTTTTGCCTGATGTCTGCCCAGAACGGGGACTTTAGTTTAAAAGTGTTGGGGGCCACGCTTTTTATTAAAAAAGTGTCTGTATCTCCGGCAGTTCGTCTGGGTCACTCACAGGCTTTGATGAAAGGAAATGCCCTTTACCCTCTCCAAAGAATTACCATGAAAACCTTTAGCATATCTGTGGGCAGCAGAATCTGCAGTCAAGAAAACCTTTTTCAAGGCCCTTTACCCCGATACATTGTTATAGGTTTGGTTGATCACGCCTCTAATACGGGCAGCTTACATAAAAACCCATTTAATTTTCAACACTTCAATGCAGAGTATGTAGCTCTCTGTCAGGACGGACATCAGATCCCTGCTAAGGCTTTCCAACCGCAATTTAATAACAACATATCTGTGCGAGAATTTTACAATCTATTCCTGGCTACCGGGAGGCATCTAAAAGATCTCTCTTTACCTATTGACAGAAATGATTTTGTAGAGGGTTACACATTGTATGCTTTCAATTTATCACCTGATGATGACACCTCAGGAAATTTGTTGGTGGTGTCCCAAGGTAACCTCAGGCTGGAAATGTGTTTCCGTACACCTTTAGCCTGTACCGTTAGCATGATTGTTTATGCATGCTCTGATTCAATCTTGGAAGTGAATGCCCGAAGAAAGGTCTTAGTGGATTATTATTAAGGATCGTTGAGCAAAGACATGAATACCCAAGAGTTGGAAGGGGTCATGAGCCGATTGATTGGAAAACAATTTTGTGGAGTGTTGGCTTGTGATGACCTATTGAGAAATGGCTGGAGCGGCCGGCCATGTTTATTGTCAATACCCATCCTCCTTTGTCATTCCAAGTAGCGGTCCCCTTTGAGTCTTTTATCTTGTTCATAATGTATCTAACATTTTTCCTGTCACGTGCCGGAACATGTGTCAACATGTCCTGCATAACTTTATCTTCAACAGGCATTTGATCTTCAGCCGGTAAGATCGCAGGTACAGGCATTACAGGGGCTTGGCTCTCGCTAGGCTTGTCATCTTTTAAAGGGTCCGGTAGGGAAAAAGTTAAATGGTTGGTCTCTCTCTCACCTTGTTTTACCAAAGCCAAATACCTTTGCAATAGGTTTGTGTATTTTTGGACCTTATCATAGGGGTTCAATCCTTTTCGGTTCAAAATATTCTTCTTCTTTGCTGTTTGTCTGATATTTTCAGGACCCTGCATTTGTTTTTTAAGTCTATCCAACTCTTGTTGTGGCACCAAATACATTTTATTGGCCATCAAACTCTGTGTTCAACCCCCACGTCTGGCAGCGATAAGGCTGGTGATGAAGGGCACGGCTATACTTAGTAAAGGTAGAAGAAAACCCCCAGACGGTTGTATGCTATGTCTTTTCTTTTGAAGACTGGCCCTTTTATTGGCAAGAGTTTGATCGTGGTCTTTTGTCTCTTTAATTTTTTCAATTGGGTCAGGGTGAGTGGAATGCATCCTTTGAGAAGATTCAAAGCAATCTCACATAGGGATAATATGAGCTCTGAAGAACAGTGATCCAAGATGGCCTTCTGTTCTTTAGCTGTAGCCCCAACTAGGCTTCTCAAGAGGGGCAGGTTTCTTTTTAAACACAGAGACATTGCGGTTACTTTTTAGGAATGTACGCAGCCGGCCACTCCCACGGGAACAGACCTGTTCGTAGCCTCAGGTGTTCTGGAGTATTTGCTTTTAAATCCACGATTAAATAGGAAAATGGCGCTTTGGTAGCATCCTCAAAGCTCTCCATGAAGTAGGATTTCCTTACCTGGTACATCTGCTGAGTGTTAATTTGTAGTTTGTCTCTAGGGTTTTTGAACAAAACCATGTAATTGATGTTCAAACTAATGGTGCGGCTATTTTTACCTTAGGGAAACACATTCTGCACCAAACAAAGCACGGACAGGTTTCTATGATGAGTATATTGGGTCAAAGCTTGTGCAATTTTGGGATGTTCGCTACCTGCAAATAGCATATCATCCAAAACCAGCAGATTGTTTTTATGAGGAGGGAGAAGTTCATCATCAGACAGGGATTCAGGTATTGTCACGCCCTGACCTTAGTTTGCTTTCTATGTTTATAGGTTTTGTTTGGTCAGGGTGTGATCTGAGTGGGCATTCTATGTTGTATGTCTAGTTTGTCTGTTTCTGTGTTTGGCCTGATATGATTCTCAATCAGAGGCAGGTGTTAGTCGTTGTCTCTGATTGGGAACCTGTTTTGTCATTGTGGGTTGTGGGTGATTGTCTATGTTTAGTTGCTTGTGTCAGCACAGGTCGTATATAGCGTCACAGTCGTTGTTCATTGATTGTTTTGTTCAGTTTACTTCGTGTTTTCGTCATCCATTAAAAATGATGCATTCACACCACGCTGCGCTTTGGTCCGCTTCTTACGACGATCGTGACAGAATCACCCACCAAACTGGACCAAGCGGCATGGTAACGGGCAGCAGCAGCAGCGGCCAGAATTATAAGACTCATGGACATGGGAGGATGAGATGGATGGAAAAGGACCCTGGGCACAGCCAGGGGAATATCGCCGCCCCAAAGCAGAGCTGGAGGCAGCGACGGCAGAGAGGCGCTGGTATGAGGAGGCAGCACTGCGGCGCGGTTGGAAGCCCGAGAGTCAGCCCCAAAAATGTCTTGGGAGGGAAGCACACGGGGAATGTGGCGAAGCCACGTAGGAGACCTGCGGCAACTCCCCGTGCTTACCGGAGAGCGAGTGTTATGCTGTGGAGCGCACGGTGTCCCCGGTGCGGGTGCATAGCCCTGTGCTGTACATTCCAGCTCCTCGTATCGGCCGGGCTAGAGTGGGCATCGAGCCAGGTGTCATGAAGCCGGCTCTACGCATCTGGTCTCCAGTGCGTCTTATTGGGCCGGCGTACATGGCACCAGCCTTACGCATGGTGTCCCCGGTTCGCTAGCACAGCCCAGTGCGGGCTATTCCACCTCGCCGCACTGGCCTGGCTACCGGGAGCATGCAACCAGGTAAGGTTGGGCAGGCTCGGTGCTCAAGAGCTCCAGTGCACCTGCACGGTCCGGTCTATCCAGTGCCACCTCCACGCACCAGCCCTCCGGTGGCAGCCCCCCACACCAGGCTGTCTCTTCGTCTTCTGCCTACAGGTGCTTCCTCCTCTCCAGCGCTGCCAGAGTCTCCCGCCTGTCCAGCGCTGCCAGAGTCTCCCGCCTGTCCAGCCAGGACCTGCCAAAGTCTCCCGCCTGTCCAGCCAGGACCTGCTAGAGTCTCCCGCCTGTCCAGCCAGGACCTGCCAGAGTCTCCCGCCTGTCCAGCCAGGACCTGCCAGAGCCGTCAGCCAGTCCCGAGCTGCCCCTCAGTCCAGTGGGGCCCTTTAGTAGGGTTGCCAGTCCAAGGTCGGTGGCGAGGGTCGCCGTTCCTAGGAGGCCACAGAAGCGGACTAAGACTATGGTGGAGTGGGGTCCACGTCCAGCGCCAGAGCCGCCACCGCGGACAGATGCCCACCCAGACCCTCCCCTATAGGTTCAGGTTTTTGCGGCCGAAGTCCGCACCTTGGGGGGTGGGGGTACTGTCACGCCCTGACCTTGGTTTGCTTTCTATGTTTATAGGTTTTGTTTGGTCAGGGTGTGATCTGAGTTGGCATTCTGAGTGGGAATGTTGTATGTCTAGTTTCTGTGTTTGGCCTGATATGGTTCTCAATCAGAGGCAGGTGTTAGTCGTTGTCTCTGATTGGGAACCATATTTAGGTAGCCCGTTTTGTCATTGTGGGTTGTGAGTAATTGTCTATGTTAGTTGCTTGTGTCAGCACATTTCGTATATAGCTTCACGGTCGTTGTTCATTTATTGTTTACTTCTTGTTTTCGTCATCCATTAAAATGATGCATTCACACGACGCTGTGCTTTGGTCCGCTTCTTACGACAATCGTGACAGGTATTCCTTCAACAAACTTGATTTTTATTTTCTTCAGCAATTCATCATGCAGAGTTTGATAACACGAATAACACCACACAATATTATCAGGCTTTTGAGAACCCATGTTCAGAATTCTCTAAAATACTTTTTACAAAACAAGTTTTACCACTATTGGATGGGCCTGCGATTAAGGCCGAAAATGGTAGTTGCAACCGGGGGTCAAAACCTTCTACAGCAGTCATTATATCTTAAGCTTTAAGACACACTGGGGCTTGTAGCATAAGTCAGTAGCCAAAGGGCAATGTGGCCCCGTCAGGCAAAAGCAGTCTCTTGTCATAGACTACCCTGAATCTTTTAGTAAGTGGGGCATTCCTTAGATGGAAGCCCTTTTAATCCCTAACTACTTTTTTTATAGGAGCTCACAATCTCCAAGTCACTATTCCGGTCGTTGATGAACCCCTCGATTGAGTCCAAGTTTACACACGGGGCATTTTCATAGTTTTGAGTCACGCCTTTAGCTTTCAACACCACTTGATTGTGGAGGACCATTTTGTGATATGGTCACCATCTTTGAGTTCACTTGTTAAACCACCCAGATAGTTGCTAAATTTGGGGTTCCAATCACCATGTTTGCTTACGTAGACCACAGAGTCTGTGTAGTGGTAAAGAATCTGCCTCTGAAGCTGCTCCATGAGGGTGTACAGTTCAAGTCGGCCATAGGCCATGGTAAATGCTGAAAGAAACACATTTACATTACCCGGGGGTAGAACCCACTTCTTGTTATGCCTCCATTGCACCAGGGCAATGTCTTGACTCAAGAATGAAAAATGTGAAATTTCGTATTGGTCCGAAAAAACAAATTCCCCAAATTCTTCGGGGTCTTTAATGATCGACGTTGTTAGCATATTGCATCTCTGCGAAAGCTTACCCCAAAGAGAGTTCAAGTACAATTTTGACACATTCATTTTGGTTTTGAGGCATCCACAAGTATATCCACATCATTGTCACAGTATGATTCCATCTCTTTATGGAAATCAAAGGTGCTACAGTGGGGCAAAAAAGTATTTAGTCAGCCACCAATTTTGCAAGTTCTCCCACTTAAAAAGATGAGACAGGCCTGTAATTTTCATCATAGGTACAATTGAACTATGACACACAAAATGAGAAAAAAAATCCAGAAAATCACATTGTAGGATTTTTAATGGTCAAACGTTTTCTGTAAGTCTTAACAAGGTTTTCACACACTGTTGCTGGTATTTTGGCCCATTCCTCCATGCAGATCTCCTCTAGAGCAGTGATGTTTTGGGGCTGTTGCTGGGCAACACAGACTTTCAACTCCCTCCAAAGATTTTCTATGTGGTTGAGATCTGGAGACTGGCTAGCCACTCCAGGACCTTGAAATGCTTCTTACGAAGCCACTCCTTCGTTGCCCGGGCGGTGTGTTTGGGATCATTGACATGCTGAAAGACCCAGCCACGTTTCATCTTCAATACTTTTGCTGATGGAAGGAGGTTTTCACTCAAAATCTCACGAGACATGGCCCCATTCATTCTTTCCTTTACACGGATCAGTCGTCCTGGTCCCTTTGCAGAAAAACAGCCCCAAAGCATGATGTTTCCACCCCCATGCTTCACAGTAGGTATGGTGTTCTTTGGATGCAACTCAGCATTCTTTGTCCTCCAGACACGACGAGTTGAGTTTTTACCAAAAAGTTATATTTTGGTTTCATCTGACCATATGACATTCTCCCAATCTTCTTCTGGATCATCCAAATGCTCTCTAGCAAACTTCTGACGGGCCTGGACATGTACTGGCTTAAGCAGGGGGACACGTCTGGCACTGCAAGATTTGAGTCCCTGGCGGCGTAGTGTGTTACTGATGGTAGGCTTTGTTACTTTGGTGCCAGCACTCTGCAGGTCATTCACTAGGTCCCCCCGTGTGGTTCTGGGATTTTTGCTCACCGTTCTTGTGATAATTTTGACCCCACGGTGTGAGATCTTGCGTGGGGCCCCAGATCGAGGGAGATTATCAGTGGTCTTGTATGTCTTCCATTTCCTAATAATTGCTCCCACAGTTGATTTCTTCAAACCAAGCTGCTTACCTATTGCAGATTCAGTCTTCCCAGCCTGGTGCAGGCATACAATTTTGTTTCTGGTGTCCTTTAACAGCTCTTTGGTCTTGGCCATAGTGGAGTTTGGAGTGTGACTGTTTGAGGTTGTGGACAGGTGTCTTTTATACTGATAACAAGTTCAAACAGGTTCCATTAATACAGGTAACGAGTGGAGGACAGAGGAGCCTCTTAAAGAAGAAGTTACAGGTCTGTGAGAGCCAGAAATCTTGCTTGTTTGTAGGTGACCAAATACTTATTTTCCACCATAATTTGCAAATAAATTCATTAAAAATCCTACAATGTGATTTTCTGGATTTTTTTTTCTCCTTTTGTCTGTCATAGTTGAAGTGTACCTATGATGAAAATTACAGGCCTCCTCATCTTTTTAAGTGAGAGAACTTGCACAATTGGTGGCTGACTAAATACTTTTTTGCCCCACTGTATGTCTTACTGTCTCGTACCACGTCATGAATCTCTCACGCTCTTTGGGAGACATTTGATCACACCCGTACATTTCGGGGCTGGGATAAGATCCAATATAATGTAGATTCTCCTCAGTTGTGAAGAAGTGGGGAAACCAGCCTTTCACAGGGTTTTCAAAACCCAAGGCCTCTGGCATTTGAGCCAATCTCATGGGTAAGAAGCTTAAACTGTCAATATATCTCTGGTTGAAGGCGGGGTCTACAAAACACAAGATTTTACTACCTTGAGCTATGACACTGGTGCAACGCCTTGCTGTATAAAGGGGTTCAGAAGAAGGTGTGAGTCATGGACTTTAGAATTGTGCGCTATAAACGTGAAGTTTCTGTACTGGGGTTTTCTAAAGTGTTTTAGAAAGAGCAGTGCACAATTGGGTCCCTCTGTTGACCACTTTTCACCCTTGAAAGTCATGGTAGATACAAAAATAGGCAAATGAACCCCTGATTGCTGATTTATCTCAAAATCAAGGGCTGAATATAACACTTGTGTGGCACTTCTTGAACCACTTCAGCGTCTCTCCTTTACAGATTGGACAATGTTTGATTCCACACACATGCGGTTTAGGGCCGTCTATTTTAAGGTTGTTGCAATGGCATTTTGGACATTTCTTGTTAATGTCACAACTGCTTACAGATTTACAGGCCTTGGGGTGCCATGTTTCAATTTTGTTTTTCGTAACAGTAGGCCGAACGACATGTGTGGTGGCAATCCGCACAGGGTGTCAGGTTTAAGGGCTGCATCGGACAATTTTCATCCAGACATACTGAACAATTATAACGGCACGAGTGCCCCTCCTTTCGGGTGGCCGGTATGGCACGATGTACAGACATATGGTGCCTAAAAACGCTGTGATGTTAGTAATGGCATAGTAATGTTCGTTTTGCACATAAAAGTACAGAATCTGCGGATGAAGTTGGGGATCGTTTTGGAACTTCAAGAGTTGCATTAGCTCTACTGTGGTACAAAACCACAATCTTGATATTCAGAAAGTTTTCAAATTTGACTATGTCAGAGAAAGCCACAGCATCCTGTATACCTAGACCCACGGCCGTTTGGAGCTCTCTAGCCTTGTGTAACGCCACTAGATCTGTACACCCAGGGTTGAGTAAATGTGCTAGACCTATTGAAAAGCATAGCTTGTTACCAGGATTGTGAACGTTTATGAGGTAGGCCCTTTTATTGCTTATGAATATGAATATCTGAACCGTAGAATCCTCCGGTTGGAATATGTAAGACCCTCACTCGTCCCTCACTCGTACCCAAAACGCCTTTAAAATATTCAGGGGCCTCACCCAAAACTTCCTTGATGCTTTTGTCATTGGGTTCACGAGACGCATAGCACCCCGAGAATTGGCCAAGGAGACATAATTTTCTGTTTAATGTTCTGGGATTTATTTTTAAAATCTTGTTTAGTGTTCTGGGGCCACTAGTCTTGTTCTGGGCTTTATTTATAATGCGTCTTCCACCCCCAATACCCCCGGACATTCCTGTTTCATAGACACAGCCCTAAGGTCAATAAAACAGGGGGTGGGGGGGGCCATACTCTTTGAAATGTTCAAACACATCCCCCCTGTTCAAAGAGGTCCCTAGACATCAATCATCATGACAACTTCAAAGTAATAGGTGCAATATATGCATACATTAACACACCCTCTAACGCGTGAGAACAGGAACAGGATGCCCATATATGGGCACAACTACGTGATAACTTCCCGCCAGGATGTCCTGCCCGGATGCCCAAATATGGGCATGCACACGTCATCCGGACATAGGGTCATAAATCAAACGTTTGACGTGTGCCGTCTACTTTATTCTCTCTTTCAACCTATGCAGCACTGTGTAAAGTTTCAGATGAGGGTAGAGTCAAAATCAAGGCCACAGTGAGAATTGAACTCAAGACTCCTGGTTTACAATACCAGTGCTCTAACCAATGCATTTTCAGTTACAGCTGTTTGAGAAAGCATGAAAGATTGAGCAAAATTGGCAAAAATGGGGAGATTTGATTAACCATTGTCAAGTCCTAGTTGATGGAGATCAGATACACCCCCTTTCCCAGAAACACATACCCACACTGGTCCTCCATTGTGACCATTTTGCCAAGCGTCTCTGTGCAGTCAGACCATTGATTATTTTGTGCCACCAGGGCCCCCTCTCTGATTGTCCGAAGGTGACCGCTCCCCATGGGTTACTGCAGCTAGTTACTGACACTACCTGGGTGGGGGCACCCCACCGGAATCCCCACCAGCTAGATACAAGGTCGTCAAGGTTCTCATTAGCAGCTTTGAGAATTGTCTTGTATTTTATGCTCTCCCCTCAGGGACTTTGGCTTAGAATCTTGAGAGGGCTGTGCTGCTCTAGTAGGTCTCTGTCCACATTCCTCTATCAGTTTTGGCTGCATACAGGAAACTAACAGTAAGCCCATAAAACAGATGCACCCTTAGCAAAACAATCTGGTGCGATAAAGTCTTCAATAGACCGATATAACGGATCCAAGATAAATCTGATTATTTCATGAGATGATGATCAATTGTGCAAATACTCTGAATGTAGACCAGGGGTCCCCAACTATATTCTGCCGCGGGCCATTTTCCTCTGATAGGGGGGGCTGGAATATAATTCTAAATAATTTGTACACTGCAAATTGACTGCAAGAAGCCCAGAAAAAAAACACAATAATTTATTACATTGGGATATCATTACATATGTGTCTTTATTTAAGCGTAGGAATACTTGGGAACAGATTTCCCGAATTAAAAATTAAGTTGAGGTCATTTCCTGGTGATTGTACGGTCTTTTTGTTCAACAAATGAAAAAACAAAACAACAAACAACAAAACGTTTGTAAATCACTTAATAAAAATCATTTAAAGATGCAATCTGTGATGTTAAGCACAACAAATTCGTAACAGATTGTACGATTATTTATTTAAATGTTCTATGTTTTGCAGGATGTATCATAACGAAACGGATGACAGTACACAAATGGATGACGTCGAACACAAAAAACAGGGACCACTTTTGGCTCGTGAGCACCACTTTCAAAATATTGGCGGAAATTATACAAAAGATTGAGATTTAATAATAAATCACAAACATTTTATTGTTTGGAGACCATTTGGGACTTGCATCCCAAATGGCACCATATTCTCTACATAGTGCACTACGTAGTACATAGTGCACTACTGGCTTTGGTCTAAAGTAGTGCACTTGATAGGGAATGGGGTGCAATTTCAGACTTAACTTTTGTATCCACACTTTCAGGTATGAAGACTGCAGAAGCCTAATAGCTTGACTGGAATGCTCCAGGAGAGGTATCGCACTACCTAGTTGTGTATCCTTACATCAACCTAAATCCTTGCATATCAACCAACGGCTGAGAAGATGTAAGAAGAAGAATAGACATCTGGCTCATTCTACTGGCCAAACGGTAAACTGTGAGTTGCATCGTAGCTCATTAGTTACACTGTCACACACTGGTACTTCTGGGTCGTGTTCATTTGGAACCAAATGGAAGAAACGGACTGAAACAGGGAGAGGCTATCTGAATTTCTCCAATAAGAAACACTGTTTCTGTTGCAAAACTTTTTGCTACAGTGTGCACTAATGAAATCCACTCTGGTGAGTTTCATTGTGCAGCCTCACAGTGGCAGACCCAGTCCTGAATATCCAGAGTGAGAAAGGAATGTACAGTATGAACAGAATTATAATAGCATTTTTTATAAAAGGTGATGCTTAAAAGGTCCGTTGTGATGACTTTGTTTTTTCTACCATTGAATCATGCATTATAATGAAGATTGTTATGATCATATTATTCATTTTTGGGATTGAAATATGGGAAGGAAATGTAGAGCTAAATTGTGTTTATGCAGAGGAAAGAGCGTTATTGGCTTGTTAAACCAGCCTGATCTCACAAGCTTACATTCTTTTTCACTGCACGTATCAAGGGAAGTGAAACGATCGTGAGCGCAATGGTCAGTCTGGTTTCACGAAGTTTGAACCTGAAGAAGAACGGAGCTACAAGCATAAAAAAAGCCTGTTTCCGAACAAAAACCGAAAGGATCAGAGGACAGGGTGCATCCCAAATGGCACCCTTTTCCCTATAAAGTGCACTACCTTTGAACCCTCTGGTCAACAGTAGTGCACTATGTAGGGAATAGGATGCCATTTGGGATGAAGACAGATTGTGCAAAGGAAGTGAATACTAATGCCGATGACAGAATAGGAAACTGTATCAAAAGGCTGTAAAGAATGCCAACAGATGAATAAAGCGGAGGTAACCCTCTACACTTCGGTGTGTGTGTGTGTGTGTGTGTGTGTGTGTGTGTGCAAGGCTGTTTCTAGCTTTTTGGGGGCCCTAAGTGAGATTTGGTTACACCCCCCACCTCCAGGGCAAAACATTTTAGTGCCTCCCCCCTGCAATTCTCCCCAAAATATCTATAGGGCAGAGAGAACATTTTGCAGTTTTAAAACACATTTCCTGCAATTGTACACATTTTGCCATGCGGTCGAAAGAAAAATGTGACATTTTAAAGCTGATTTTCTGCAGTTCTACACGTTTTGGCATGGGAGGAGAGAAAATATTGCAGCTTTAAAGCAAATGTCCTGTAATTTTACACATTTTACCATGACTTATGCCAAGTTCATATGCCATCAGTGAGATTGACTAGCAAAATCCATTAGGGCCCCCTAGAGGTCAGGGCCCCTAGGCACGTGCCTTGAGTGCCCAGTCAGTAGTTCAGCTACGATTACTACAAGGTTAAGATAGCTGTCTGGATGAACTTACCTAGCAATCTATAAAATGTTAGCTAATTCAGTAACTGTCAGTGACTGACATAACAAATGGGAAACTGCTGATGCATTGCTAAATTTAATTTCAAAATTGCACGTTGTGCATTTTACTTTCCTAACTAACAGTGAGTTGAGACACTGAACGGCTTCCTGGTTGGGGGCCCCCTAACGGCCGCTTACGTCACTTATGTCTAGAAACGGCACTGTGTGTGTGTGTGTGTGTGTGTGTGTGTGTGTGTGTGTGTGTGTGTGTGTGTGTGTGTGTGTGTGTGTGTGTAAAGTGGAGGTAACATTACCGGTAGCAATGAGCCAAGAGCACTGACCCCGCCAAGTACAATATCCCCTACTTTCTCCTCCTCTCTTTTTCTACTCTGTCCTTCCTCTTCTATCCGTTAACCCCTCTCTGAACCTGTTCTTACAGTGAGGAAGTGATTTGGTTTAATATTAAAAAAATATTCAGCATACCAAAAACTATAATGGTAAGATTCTAGAGCAACTTCAAAACTGCCAAAGGTGAAGTGACTGAGCCAGAAAATAAATGCTTTCAAGAGAGGCTTCTTAGTTGTGCAGTTCGAACTCTGAATGACCACCATCATCCAATACGGGGGAAAAAATTATATAAAATATTTTTGAGGGATGCATTTTGACATATAATGCAACATGTATTTGAAATGCATCTGAAAATAATTCTGCAACTGAATGATTGCATCGAGTGGGGTGTTCCATCTAGTTTCATATCTGTAAAGAAAAAGAAAACGTTGAATCAAATTGGGGAAAAAATATAGATCAAGCAAACTAAAGATCAATCTTACCTTCAATACTGACACTGAGCCTCACTGAGCCTTAGACATCAGGCAGGCACCCTCAGTTAGCACCATCGATGTTGCTGTGGACAGGGGAATGAGTAATTAGGGGTAATTATTAATTGCAGATCAGCAATTTTGAATTTAAAGTGACATACATTGTTCTGAAAAAGGATTGCAGCTAACATTTGTCTTCCACATTTAGTATATTTCCTTGGACAAAATTCTTAGCAAGCCTTGTTCATTTCTGCTATCAATTATGTTATGACCTTCCAATGCTGCACAGCACATTCTCTCTCAAACCTATGGAAACAAAAGGGGACAGACACATTTGAAGAGAGCTTTTGAAGTAATTAGAAACAAACATGACTGTCAAAGCTTACAAAGTCATGAAGCTATCTTATATCTTCACATCTTTAAAGAAAAAGGAAATGGTGAATCAAATTTGAAAGAAATGTACATTACCAAAAGTAATGCATCAAAAATTCAAAAAGAATGCTTCTATCATTAAGATTTCAGGCACCATCTGTTTGCATCCCCAATGTTTCTGTGGAAAGGTTAGGGGGATGTATTAATTGCAGATCAGCAATTTAGAATTAAAAGGTGCTGCATGGTTTTACATGTTCTGAAGATTTGCAGTTTAAAATTATTCTGACGCATTTAGTCTATTCCCTTGAACATTCTTACCTAGCGTTGACCCACACAATTCCAAGGCTTGTTCATCTCTTCAGAAATTTGCACTTCCTCGGGTCTGCACAGTTTATTCTCTCCATTCAGCATATGGAAACAAAACAAATTCTCAAATACATTCAAATCCCTTTCAGGCCTGTGTATTAAATGTAACAAAAACCACTGGAGAGGAAACAACAACAGAAGCTCAACAAAGCTAAGGGGAAATTGCATGGTATCTACCTCTAAGATAGCGAGCGGTTAGCAGCTAGCATGTGACTGTTATACAAATGTTATAAAATGTAACCTTCTAAAATACATTTAATTAGCGTTGTTCATGTAGACAAGGACCACAAGACTCACAAGATTATATTATACACACTATATTCAAACTCACTCACACACACTACACTGGCACTCTCACATGAATCCCACAAACATTCACATACACTACATACGCACACACACACATATCCGACACAACACAAACACACGCAAACGCACACACACACACACGCTGCTGCTACTCAGTTCTTTATTTTACTCTTATTATCATCTATTCTGATGCCTGGTCACTTTACCCTGCCTTCATATACAGACACCTGATCTGGTATGGTTACTCCCTGTATATTCATCTTACATTATATTTGCATAATTTTTTAAAACTCTGCATTGTTGGGAAGGGGTCAAAAGCAAGAATTTCAGAGGAAAGTCTACACCCATTGTTTTCGGTTGCATGTGACAAATACAATTTGATGTAAGTTACTTCTTATACAAGCACACATTTGTAAAAAAATAAACAATTTAAGAGCCAAAAGGTGTATAACGGAAATAAATTGTTATCCTTGACTTGCATGAAAAAAGTGAGCTATCTAGCCAGCTATCTACTTTTTTGGGGCTATACTTATGAATAGGAAAAACCCACTCGGTCAAAACACCTAAATTATTCAGTACCAGTCAAAAGTTTGGACACATCTACTCATTCAAGGGTTTTTCTTTATTTATACTATTTTCTGCATTGCAGAATAATAGTGAAGACATCTAAACTCTGAAATAACACATATGGAATCATATAGTAACCAAACATATTTTAGATTCTTCAAAGTAGCCACCCTTTGCCTTGATGACAGCTTTGCACACTCTTGGCATTCTCTCAACCAGCTTCACCTGGAATGCTTTTCCAACAGCTTCAAGACAAGTTCCCACATATGCTGAGCACTTGTTGGCTGCTTTTCCGTCACTCTGCAGTCCAAATCATCCCAAACCATCTAAATTGGGTTGAGGTCGGGGGATTGTGGAGGCCAGGTCATCTGATGCAGCACTCCATCACTCTCCTTCTTGGTCAAATAGCCCGTAAACAGCCCAGAGGTGTGTTGGGTCATTTCCTGTTGAAAAAACAAATGATTGTCCCACAAAGCGCAAACCAGATGGGATGGTGTATCGCTGCAGAATACTGTGGTAGACATGCTGGTTACGTGTGCCTTGAATTCTAAATAAATCACAGACAGTGTCACCAGCAAAGCACCATCACACCTCCTCCTCCATGCTTCACGGTGGGAACCTCACATGTGGAGATCATCCGTTCACCTACTCTGCTTCTCACAAAGACACGGCGGCTGGAATCCAAAAATGTGGAATTTGGACTCATCAGACCAAAAGACAGATTTCCACTGGTCTAATGTCCCAAGCAAGTCTCTTCTTATTATTGGTGTCCTTTAGTAGTGGTTTCTTTGCAGCAATTCGACCATGAAGGCCTGATTCATGCAGTGTCTGTTACTTGAACTCTGTGAAGCATTTATGTGGGCTGCAATCTGAGGTTCAGTTAACTCTAATGAATTATCCTCTGCACCAGAGGTAACTCTGGGTTTTCCTTTCCTGTGGTAGTCCACATGAGAGCCAGTTTCATCATAGCGCTTGATGGCTTTTGCGACTGCACTTGAAGAAACCTTCAAAGTTCTTGAAATGTTCCAAATTGACTGACCGTCATGTCTTAAAGTAATGATGGACTGTCGTTTCTCTTTGCTTATTTGAGCTGTTCTTGCCAAAAAAAATTACTTGGTCTTTTACCAAAGGAATATCTTCTGTATACCACCCCTACCTTGTCACAACACAACTGATTGGCTCTAATGTATTAAGATGGAAAGAACTTCCACAAATGAACTTTTAACAAGGCACACCTGTTAGTTGAAATGAATTCCAGGTGACTGTCATGAAGCTGGTTGAGAGAATGCCAATCGTGTGCAAAGCTGTCATCAAGGCAAAGGCTAATTACTTTAAAGAATATCAATTATAAAATATTTTTTGATTTGTTTAACACTTTTTTGGTTACTACATTATTCCATATGTCTCATTTCATAGTTTTGATGTCTTCACTATCATACCACAATGTAGAAAATAGTAAAAATTAAGAAAAGCGCTTGAATGAGTAGATGTGTCCAAACTTTTGACTGTCTGAAGTTTACATAAACCTTAGCCAAATACATTCAAACTCAGTTTTTCACAACTCCTGACATTTAATCCCAGTAAAAAAAATCCCTGTTTTAGGTCAGTTAGGATCACCACTTTATTTTTTTTCAGCTTTTATTTCTTTCATCACATTCCCAGTGGGTGAGAAGTTATCATACACTCAATTAGTATTTGGTAGCATTGCCTTTAAAATTGTTTAATTTTGGTAAAACGTTTCACATGCCTTCCACAAGCTTCCCACAAAAGGTTGGATGAATTTTGGCCCATTCCTCCTGATAGAGCTTGTGTAACTGAGTCAGGTTTGTAGGCCTCCTTGCTCACACATGCTTTTTCAGTTCTTCCCACAAATTTTCTATGGGATTGAGGTCAAGGCTTTGTGATGGCCACTCCAATACCTTGACTTTGTTGTACTTAAGCCATTTTGCAACCACTTTGGAAGTATGCTTGGGGTCATTGTCCATTTGGAAGACACATGATAACATGATGCTGTCACCCCTGTGCATCACGGTTGGGATGGTGTTCTTCGGCTTGCAAGCCCCCCCCCTTTTTCCTCCAAACATAACGATGGTCATTATGGCCAAACAGTTCTATTTTTGTTTCATCAGACCATAGAACATTTCTCCAAAATGTACAATCTTTGTCCCCATGTGCAGTTGCAAATGGTAATCTGTCTTTTTTATGGCGGTTTTGGAGCAGTGACTTCTTACTTGCTGAGCGACCTTTCAGGTTTTGTCGATAAAGGACTTGTTTTACTGTGAATATAGTTACTTTTGTACATGTTTCCTCCAGCATCTTCACAAGGTCCTTTGCTGTTATTCTGGAATTGATTTGCACTTTTCTCACCAATGTACGTTCATCTCTATGAAACAGAAAGCGTCTCCTTCCTGAGCGGTATGATGGCTGCGTGGTCCCATGATGTTTATACTTGCGTACTATTGTTTATACAGATGAACGTGGTACCTTCAGGTGTTTGGAAATTGCTCCCAAGGATGAACCAGACTTGTGGAGGTCTTGGCAGATTTCTTTTGATTTTCCCATGATGTCAAGCAAAGAGGCACTGCGTTTGAAGGTAGGCCTTGAAATACATCCATAAGTACACCTCCAATTGACTGAAATGATGTCAATTAGCCCATCAGAAGCTTCTAAAGCCATGACATCATTTTCTGGAATTTTCAGAGCTTTTTAAATGCACAGTCAACTCAGTGTATGTAAACCTCTGACCCTCTGGAATTGTGATACAGTGAATTATAAGTGAAATAATCTGTCCGTAAACAGTTGTTGGAAAAATTACTTACCGATGTCCTAACCGACTTGTCAAAACTATAGTTTGTTACCAAGAAATTTGTGGAGTGGTTGAAAAACTAGTTTTAGTGACTCCAACCTAAGTGTATGTAATCTTCCGATTTCAACTGTACTAAACAAAAAATATAAACGCAAAATTGAACAATTTCAACTATTTACAGTTACAGTTCATGTAAGCAAATGAGTCAATTTAAATAATTTCATCAGGCCCTAATCTATGGATTTCACATGACTGGGCAGGATGGGCCTGGGTGTGCACCCACTTCTGGGAACGCTTAAAAAAAACAGACCAAACAGAGCAGGCTGGATTGAGAAGTCAATGAGAGAAATACAAAATTATTATTTTGTTGTTCATTTGTTTTTAAATCTAAAAGGCACAACCAGTGTCTTAAGTAGTTGAACATGTTTTACTACAACCTCGAGAAAGTGACAAACTGCCAAGTTTTTGAGACCTGCGCGTGCTCAGTTCGTCGCGAGACGACCGTTAGACCCAATAACTTGTTTCTATGCATGAGCTTAGATAGCCAATGTTGCCATGACATCGCCTTCAAGTGTGATTGGGGATTTTGATTGGAGAAGCAGTATTAACATATGTTCATACTGTACTGCCTTTGGCTATAATGACAAGCTAACATTGTAAACACTACCATGTGAATACCCTCTATGCCCATGAAATAGGAAGCAATGTAAAACCCATTCAAAACAGCTTTCATTTTTGAACTTTCAAACTACATTTCAATCGGATACAGGCTTTACTGAATGGACAACAAAGACAGAATGCAATATGGAATTTGTATTTAAATAGACTAGGGTAGGCCTCCTCTCTGAAGAAATGCTCCTTTGAGGTAGATGTGGAGGACAGATAATCCCTTAGCATGGGAGCTGGAATCGAAAATGACTCACCAAGAAGTAGGGATACAGCAGAGCAAAGGTCTAAAGATTGAAGACAAGTTAATTAGATATCAAAGACATGCACGCAAAGTATAGAACAGACGTGCATTCTGCTGTCATGGAAATAATTCAATGTTTACTCACGCAAGTACATCTACCCAACAACATATTCCACAATGTGAAAAGTATGATTAACATGAAACGCTAGCTGAGTGTTGAGCCCAATAGTACATGCAGAAATACGGCCCGATGCTAGCGTGCTGTGTGCTAGCATTGTAACATTTGAAATGTATGATTATCAAATAACCATCAAACGACTGTAAGCGTGTTTGAGATTGGGTACTCGCAAGATTGAGGTACTTTAGCTATGTGTAGTTAGATTTGAGGGATCATTGGGCTGCGAGGATGGCCGATTGATTTGGCCTGACGTATGACTTGCTGGGCAGAGGCGAGGGAACTCCTGGGAATGGAAATTATTATGAATGACAGACTGCCATGTAAGCGCCTAAGAAGGGTAATGATTGCATTGGCTGACGAGCGTCCTTTATTAATTATGACAATTGCGGCTTAACTTTCACGGTGAACAGTGATTCGTTTCCCTTGCCATACATGGCCCCCAAACCCCACAGATGGGGCATCATTCGTGAAGAACTTGAGGGGATCCGAGGACACAGGCATCTCATCAAAGAAAAAAAAGAGATGCCGTTCCAGCTATTAAGCTACATAGACCAAAACCGGAGGTCTGAACGACAGCCCTCATCCAGGATTACTCGGAACCTGGACTGAGGAAGCTAGCATTAGGAGCCATGATATAAAGGCCCGCCCTCGAGGGATGATCCGCATCACAAAGTTAAGTTGTCCAGTAGAGACAATAAGTCACATTTCCTGATGGGCTGCCCATCAGTGAAGGACTACACTGATTCGCAGATCCGTAACAGTTTATCTAGGGGGAGGGAGGTGCACATATTGGTGCTGTCTGGAATTACGCCTAGGAACTCGAGAGAAGTCAGGGGTCTGACAGTTTCCTCCTCTGACAGCTATGAATTTGTTCAGAAGTACTGAGATAGCGTGGCCTGAATTGTCGGGAGGGAAATTGTTAACCAGAAAATTGTTTAGAAGATGCAACACGAAAGGCAAATGGCAGTTATTTAACAAGATCCAACACAAGGCTTCAGACAGAGAATGTAAAATATGGGGCTACTCCTGCACCCGAAGGAGAGCCTGACAACTAAATAATACTGCGATTCCCACATGACACTAAACATGGGCCATTATGAGCAGTGGAGTGGCATGATTTTGAAAGCATCTACTTTGGATAACTTGGAGCCCGTAACCACCAGCTTTATGAGCTTAATAGCATGATCCACGGCAGCATAATACAGACAAAAATCTTTGTGGGGAATGCTCTCATTAACGCTGGCTATCGGGACCAGAGCAGGGCGTCAAAAATGGAACATTTCCTCCCCGATTACTGACATTTTGAACTTAAAGAAAGGAGGGGAAGCAAAGGAGCCAATTAAGGAACTTTTATTGATCTTCTTATCCAACAATTGCTGCACTACCAGCAATTGGCTTATTGAGAGCGGACTGGAGATTCTGAACTTTGTGACTACCCACCTTAAAGCCCTGGAAAAGACCCGTGACCAAGTAATCTACAAAGGGGGTGCCAGGATGGTACCACAGTTAGTGGCCAGGGCTTGGATGTTGACTGGAGTGGAAGTTTCTTTATAATTTCTTTGAAGCTTTCCCCTTCCAGGAGGCCTTCGGGGGGCATAACCGGCATGGGCAGACAGACCTGGGGTGAGGATCGAAGCATGAGATGCAGATGTAGAGGAAGATGCTATTATAGAAGGTGCAGACATTCTCATTAAAATTACTGCATATGGGGGTGTTATTATGAAACTTCACCTGGTGTCCCTGGAGGACAGACTTGACAATGAAACTTGGCGCTGGATCACGGAGGACCTCTGGAGAAGAACATCTCAGGAATGGTTGCGGGACCCCCACTGCTACTTTGGGCAGTGCAAGTGAGGCTGGAACTGATAACAGAAGCAGAGCTGCCTCCTTCGATCACTTCGAGTCATGCTTCCATGGTGTCGAGGGCACCGGGTCATTGGTCACAGCCACAAGAAGAGGGGCCTTGTTGAAGGTAGCCTCAGTGGCGGGGTGGGGAGTAGAAGAAGAAGGACCAGCCTGGTCGAGGGCACTTCTGCCCTCACGTCTTGGAATCTTCCCCTTTGCTGATGAAGCCGATTTCTGGAGTCTTTTGTTGCCTCTGGGTGAACCAATGACAGGACTCCATCATCTGGGCGGCAGGGTAGCCTAGTAGTTAGAGCGTTGGACTAGTAACCGAAAGGTTGCAAGTTCAAATCCCCGAGCTGACAAGGTACAAATCTGCCGTTCTGCCCCTGAACAGGCAGTTAACCCACTGTTCCTAGGCCGTCATTGAAAATAAGAATTTGTTCTTAACTGACTTGCCTAGTTAAATAAAGGTAAGATAAAATAAGTAAATAAAACCTGGGAGTTGCAGAGAAGAGCACATTTGCAGCCAGTTGGAGGAACTCATGGCTGGACATGCCTTCCACCACTGTGATACCCTTATCGGCCAGAATGCCCAGAAGTTGGGCATTTCTCTCACTCCTTCTTGGGGAAATCCTGGTCGTAGAGGAATCACCTGGATTGCCTGGGCGTGGGTGTAGATTGACGTAGATTGATCGCTGAAAAAAAGGGGATGTTTCTCCGTCTGACACGGAAAGCACTGACCATCGCTTGGAAGACTGTTGCTGTAAACAACACTAGTGAGCCCATATTATGCCCGCTCCGTGGCTCGACGACTCATTGCGAGCTCACAGAACAGGGCTCCGGGCAGCCGAGCGGAAATGGAGGAAAACTCGCCTCCCTGCGGACCTGACATCCTTTCACTCCCTCCTCTCTACATTTTCCTCTTCTCTCTCTGCTGCTAAAGCCACTTTCTACCACTCTAAATTCCAAGCATCTGCCTCTAACCCTAGGAAGCTCTTTGCAACCTTCTCCTCCCTCCTGAATCCTCCTCCCCCTCCCCCCCCCTCCTCCCTCTCTGCAGATGACTTCGTCAACCATTTTGAAAAGAAGGTCGACGACATCCGATCCTCGTTTGCTAAGTCAAACGACACCGCTGGTTCTGCTCACACTGCCCTACCCTGTGCTCTGACCTCTTTCTCCCCTCTCTCCAGATGAAATCTCGCGTCTTGTGACGGCCGGCCGCCCTACAACCTGCCCGCTTGACCCTATCCCCTCCTCTCTTCTCCAGACCATTTCCGGAGACCTCCTCCCTTACCTCACCTCGCTCATCAACTCATCCCTGACCGCTGGCTACGTCCCTTCCGTCTTCAAGAGAGCGAGAGTTGCACCCCCTTCTGAAAAAACCTACACTCGATCCCTCCGATGTCAACAACTACAGACCAGTATCCCTTCTTTCTTTTTCTCTCCAAAACTCTTGAACGTGCCGTCCTTGGCCAGCTCTCCCGCTATCTCTCTCAGAATGACCTTCTTGATCCAAATCAGTCAGGTTTCAAGACTAGTCATTCAACTGAGACTGCTCTTCTCTGTATCACGGAGGCGCTCCGCACTGCTAAAGCTAACTCTCTCTCCTCTGCTCTCATCCTTCTAGACCTATCGGCTGCCTTCGATACTGTGAACCATCAGATCCTCCTCTCCACCCTCTCCGAGTTGGGCATCTCCGGCGCGGCCCACGCTTGGATTGCGTCCTACCTGACAGGTCGCTCCTACCAGGTGGCGTGGCGAGAATCCGTCTCCACACCACGTGCTCTCACCACTGGTGTCCCCAGGGCTCTGTTCTAGGCCCTCTCCTATTCTCGCTATACACCAAGTCACTTGGCTCTGTCATAACCTCACATGGTCTCTCCTATCATTGCTATGCAGACGACACACAATTAATCTTCTCCTTTCCCCTTCTGATGACCAGGTGGCGAATCGCATCTCTGCATGTCTGGCAGACATATCCGTGTGGATGACGGATCACCACCTCAAGCTGAACCTCGGCAAGACGGAACTGCTCTTCCTCCCGGGAAGGACTGCCCGTTCCATGATCTCGCCATCACGGTTGACAACTCCATTGTGTCCTCCTCCCAGAGCGCTAAGAACCTTGGCGTGATCCTGGACAACACCCTGTCGTTCTCAACTAACATCAAGGCGGTGGCCCGTTCCTGTAGGTTCATGCTCTACAACATCCGCAGAGTACGACCCTGCCTCACACAGGAAGCGGCGCAGGTCCTAATCCAGGCACTTGTCATCTCCCGTCTGGATTACTGCAACTCGCTGTTGGCTGGGCTCCCTGCCTGTGCCATTAAACCCCTACAACTCATCCAGAACGCCGCAGCCCGTCTGGTGTTCAACCTTCCCAAGTTCTCTCACGTCACCCCGCTCCTCCGCTCCCTCCACTGGCTTCCAGTTGAAGCTCGCATCCGCTACAAGACCATGGTGCTTGCCACGGAGCTGTGAGGGGAACGGCACCTCAGTACCTCCAGGCTCTGATCAGGCCCTACACCCAAACAAGGGCACTGCGTTCATCCACCTCTGGCCTGCTCGCCTCCCTACCACTGAGGAAGTACAGTTCCCGCTCAGCCCAGTCAAAACTGTTCGCTGCTCTGGCCCCCCAATGGTGGAACAAACTCCCTCACGACGCCAGGACAGCGGAGTCAATCACCACCTTCCGGAGACACCTGAAACCCCACCTCTTTAAGGAATACCTAGGATAGGATAAAGTAATCCCTCTCACCCCCCCTCCCCCTGAAAAGATTTAGATGCACTACTGTTCCACTGGAGGTCATAAGGTGAATGCACCAATTTGTAAGTCGCTCTGGATAAGAGCGTCTGCTAAATGACTTAAATGTAAATGTAAATATACAAGTGACACCCGTTCAGACCAGCCTTACTGATTGAAGTTTCGTAAACCACATTGTGGTTTTATCCCGTAGGGTATCACAATGCTTGAAATTCTGCATTGCACTGAAAGTGTTATTTTGACCAGCTTTTTAACCTGGGGGGGTCAATTATTAGGCTTCTGTGGTAAAATAGAGCTAGATTTGAACTTTCATTGATTATTTGCTACTTTATCAGCTATTTGTTTATCTGATCAGTGGCCCTTTGTTTTCCACTTTAAGTGTGTGTTAACACTTCCCCTGGAATCTTATTCCTTCTCTGTCTTTCATTAGAGAAACGCTTGGTCACCCTCTTATTCATAAGCCAGGGCTGAGTCCCAAATAGCACACTATTTCCTATATGGTGCACTACCCTGGCCAGAAGTAATGCACTATTATATAGGGAATAGGGTGCCATTTGGGACACACACAAGGAAAGCAGTATTCTCCTCACGGATGTTTCTCTTTATGTGTTCCCTCCAACAGGACACCGTGTACAGACGCTCTTGGCCACATGCAATGCGGGCAGCGAATACAGAGGCATTGAGGGCATGCTAAGGGGTATTTCACAAATGACACCCTATTCCCTATATAGTGGCCCATACAAAAAGAGTACACTTCATAGGAAATAAGGGGCCATTTGGGATCAAACAAAAAGAGAGGGGGATAAACAGCAAGATGCCCAAAAAAACAGGTGGCCATCTTCAAAGAAATTGATATAGCATACATGATTTAATGCAATTGACAACTAGAAAACTTGCCCCCCTTCCAAAATGGATGGAAACAATTCAGTTTAGTGTTAATTTCGTAGAGATATGTTATTTATATTTGGTAAATATGACTAACGGGTTAAAAAGCACATTGGGACTGCAGATAATGTGTCCACAAAGACAGTTAACGGCCAAACTGCAACACTTCAAACCACCACAGCAAGATGCGGACTAGCTCTGGTCCAGTGCGTTACGTGCTGCTAGACGATGAGTCTTAAGCATCAGCAATACGCACGTAACACCCTGGACGAGAGCCATCATCGGACATGCTCGGTAGGATAGACCATTGACGAAGTGCTGCCAATTACAGCAATTACACGGCCAGCCGAGAATAAGAGAGAGAGAGAGAGAGAGAGAGAGAGAGAGAGAGAGAGAGACAGAGAGAGAGAGAGAGGGAGAGAGCGAGAGATCAACTGACCACTTATAAACCCAACACAAATCTTGTCACAAATCTACGGCTTGGTTCAAGAGAAGAGCCTGAGCTATCAATGATAGTTTTGTGTATTTTATATTTTAAAGAAGGTATAGGCTATCTATTTCTAGTTGACAATCTTACTGTAGTTTCTTCCAATACACCATCCAAGTTGGATTGCAATGACTGGGTTGCATGATAATGCGTATGATAACAATGCAGACAAGTGTACTAGACAAATGTCAAGGAGTCTCACGGTTTAGACCTAGAAGGACTTTGCCTTCTTCTGACGCACTTTTCAATTAGTTTTTAAACACGGCTTGCAAGACACAT
>NC_088415.1:55508315-55588315 GCF_034236695.1 Oncorhynchus nerka
ACGTTCTAAAGCCCCTACTGGGCGCCGGGGGCTCCGGCGGGGGCGGGACCTTGAGGAGGCGGAGACGTGTTCTGTCTAAGGATGGGCGGAGTAACATACGCATCGAACACATCAGCGGGCGGTCGGCCCTGTACATGCGTGACCTCTGGACGACGTTCCTGGATATGCAGTGGCGGTGGAAGTTCTTTCTCTTCACCCTTACCTTCACGGGGACGTGGTTCCTGTTCGGGGTTCTGTGGTACCTGGTGGCATTAGTGCATGGAGATCTGCTGGGTGAGAGAGTGGAGAGAATGGAGACATTTTAAAATCCTCAGTACTACAGTACAATTCGCTGTCCCACTGTCGTTTTAGATCAGTACAACTAAACAAAAACCACCAACTCAGTTTTGTGTAACGTACATTGGCTGTCCAAAATGGCACCTTACTCCCTATATAGTTAGTGCACTACTTCTGACCAGAGCCCCTTTCCCAATCTCTCCTCTCACTCTCTGGCCTTTTCTTGTTTGGGCAAAAGTCCGTCCTCTGTCTATTCTCCTCCGTCCTCTCTCCTCCGTGACCCGGAAACCAATAAGTGGTCGAGGAGTGTGTCAATTCTTTAGTAGGCAAAGGTTAAGATGGTCCTCCCCTCCTCGATAGCCTCCTAAGTGGCGAGGAAGCACGAGTTCTACAGCAGAAGAGTTTGGATGTCTTCCACACCCCCTTTGAATCAGCTGTTGTTGTCAAAGGAGAAAAGCATGCACATATTTAAAAACGATATGCTACTTATCTTTATATCGACAAAATGGTTTTCACAACTAACTTAATTTGCTTTTATCACTTTATGTATTTTGGGATCCACCCCTGTAAATGACCCGCGGGTGGAGAAGTACCTTCTCATTTCATACAAGCGCATTTTCGTCCACGTTCACTCTCCTCATCACCTCTCTTCGATTACCTTTGACCATTTTCCAAAGGAGGCCAGAGAGGACAGAGAGAGGATGCAGGAGTTGAGCAAATCTAATTGAGAAAAGGCCTCTGTCCTCTCCCTCTTTCTTCCTCTCAATCTCCCTTTGCTCTCTCTCGTCTCCCTCACTCTTTCCTTCTCTCTTTCTCTGTCCTCTGTCCTCTCTCTTTCTCACTTTCTCTCCTCTCTCTGTCTGCCTCTCTCTCTCTCTCTCTCTTCTGGGCCCTCTCAGAGTTCAACCCACCTTCGAACCACACCCCGTGTGTGCTGCAGATGCAGACGCTGACTGGGGCGTTCCTGTTCTCGCTGGAGTCCCAGACCACCATTGGCTACGGCTTCCGTTGCATCACAGAGGAATGTCCAGCTGCTATCATTCTCCTGATCCTGCAACTCGTCATCACCATGGTGCTGGAGATCTTCATCACCGGAACCTTCCTCGCCAAGGTAGAGTAAGGCTTACTGAGCACTGCACTTGAGGACAAAACACACCGTGCCAATGAACGGTTAAAAGCAGCAGACGGCCGTCCTATTGCTTCTGAACAGAACATTCATGTTCTATCCTTTCCCGTCTATTCTACATCTTGAATTGCCACCAATAATGGACTCCCAGCTGGTGATTGCGTGACCACCCACTGCTTTCAAACGTTCGTTGGCATGGTGTGTTTGGTCCTTTATACCTTCTTACATCACTTGGGTCATCATCGCTGTTTGAAATCTCTGATACACACATTGTTGCGGTCAGTTGAATTGCTAATTAACTTCTATGTGTACTTCAATTGTTGAATGTCTCCTGAATTGACTAAATTGAAATGGAATTGACACCAAACCTGAACACAAGATACAATAGTCTTTACTGCTTTCCTCAGGTGGCTCGGCCAAAGAAGCGAGGTGAGACGGTGAAGTTTAGCCAGCACGCCGTGGTGTCCAGTCACGAAGGCCGACCCTGCCTCATGATCCGAGTGGCCAACATGCGGAAGAGCCTGCTGCTGGGGTGCCAGGTAACTGCTGGGGTGCCAGGGGGGAGTTCAACAGCAAGTGTAAAGTACACTGAACAAAAATATGAATGCAACATGCAATATATATATTTTTCTTATTGAGTTACAGTTCATATTAGGAAATCAGTCAATTGAAATACATTCATTTGGCACTAATCTATGGATTTCACATGATTGGGAATACATACAGTATATGCATCTGTTGGTCACATATACCTTAGCGAAAGGGTAGGGGCGTGGATCAGAAAACCAGTCAGTATTTGGTGTGACCACCATTTGCCTCATGCAGCGCAATAAATCTCCTTCACATAGAGTTGATCAGGCTGTTGATTGTGGCCTATGGAATGTTGTCCCACTCCTCTTAAAAGTTGCTGGATATTGGTGGGAACTGGAACTGTCGTACATGTCGATACAGAGCATCCCAAACATGCTTAATGGGTGACATGTCTGGTGAGTATGCAGGCCATGGAAGAACTGTGGCACTTTCAGCTTCCAGGAAGTGTGTACAGATCCTTGCGACATGGGGCCATCCGTGCATGGTGATGATGAAACATGAGGTAATGGTGGTGGATGAATGGCACAACAATGGGCCTTAGGATCTCGTCATGGTATCTCTGTGTATTCAAATTTCCATCGGTAAAATGCAATTCTGTTCGTTGTCCGTAACTTATGCCTGCCCATAACATAACCCCACCACCACCATGGGACACTCTGTTCACAACGTTGACATCAACAAACCGTTTGCCCAAATGACGCTATACCTGCTGCCTGTCATCTGCCCAGTACAGTTAAGACCTGGATTCATCCATGAAGAGCACACTTCCCCAGCGTGCCAGTGGCCATCAAAGGTGAGCTTTTGTCCACTGAGGTTGGTTACGACGCCGAACTGCAGTCAGGTCAAGACCCTGGTGAGGATGACGAGCACGCAGATGAGCTTCCCTGAAATGGTTTCTGACAGTTTGTGCAGAAATTCTTTGGTTGTGCAAACCCAGTGTCATCAGCTGTCTGGGTCGCTGTTCTCAGATGATCCCGCAGGTGAAGAAGCCAGATGTGGAGGTCCTGGGCTGGCTTAGTTACACGTGGTCTGCGGTTGTGAGGCTGGTTGGAAGTGCAGTATTGCCAAATGCTCTAAAATGATATTGGAGGTGGCTTACGGTAGAGAAATTACATTCTCTGACAACAGCTCCTGCAGTCAGCATGCCAATTGCATGCTCCCTCAAAACATTGAGACATCTGTGTCATTGTGTCGTGTGACAAAACTGCACATTTTAGAGTGGCCTTTTATTGTCCCCAGCACAAGGTGCACCTGTGTAATGATCATGCTGTTTCAACAGCTTCTTGCTATGCCTGTCAGGTGTGTGGATTATCTTCCCACTTAACTTTCTCTTTTACATCCTGTCTGTGAAGAAGAAGAAAAATATGAGCAGAGTTGATCCTCTCTAAAATCAAACGTGACGGGCTGTTGTCCCCTTAGCGCAGGGGTTTTCAAACGTTTTAACGTCAAGCACCCCAAATATTATGAGCCCCTTGGTGAGGACATGAGTCTGAGAGAAAATTGTGCAGTTTTAAAGCAAATGTCCTACTATTCTACACATATATGCTATCTGAGCAGGGCCTGCTCTAGCCTTTTGGGGCTAGAGTTTTGTTTGGGGGCCTTTGCACCCTGCCGCCGGGAAATAATAATAATATTAGTTGGGGCCCCCTGGAGGTCAGGGCCCCAGGGCAGAGTGAGACAGGAAAATGCAACGGTTATTTGTATACTGATCAAAACACATGTTGTGTAGGTATTATAAGGTATTATAAAAAACTACATTTAATTTAGTGTAAAAAAAATAAGAAGAAAATGCTTTTTGTTTATTTATAAACATTTTCCACGGACCCCCTGGCACCCCCTTGTGGAACCCTGGGCGTCCGCAGACCTCAGTTTGAAAACACCTGCCCTAGGGATTGTGTGCGCCCCCTAGGTGACGGGGAAGCTGCTGCAGACATCTCATACTAAGGAGGGGGAGACGGTGCGTCTGGACCAGAGGAACGTTCCCTTCCAGGTGGACACGTCCAGCGACAGCCCCTTCCTCATCCTCCCCCTCACATTTTACCACATCATAGACGACAACAGCCCGCTCAGGGCCTGGGCCGCCAAGGGTACGCCTGGTTATTACTGTGGGAATGGATCTGTGTGTGCATCCCAAATGGCACCCTATACGCTATATAGTGCATTACTTTTGAACAGGGCCCTATGGGCTCTGGTCAAAGCAGTGCGCTGTATATGGAATAGAGTGCCATTTGGGACCAGCCTAGAACTACGGGAATGGATCTGTGTGTTTGTGTGGGTGTCAGGGCCTTTAATTTGAGATATTTGTGTCTCCCCCTCTCTCTCTCTCTCTCTCTCTCTCTCTCTCTCTCTCTCTCGCTCTCTCTCTCTCTCTCTCTCTCTCTCTCTCTCTCGCTCTCACTCTCTCTCGCTCTCACTCTCTCTCGCTCTATCTCTCTTTCCTCAGGCGGAGGATGGACAGATCCTGAGCTGGCGGACTTTGAGCTGCTGGTTATCATGAGTGCCACGGTAGAGCCCACCTCAGCCACCTGCCAGGTGCGTACCTCCTACCTGCCTGACGAGATCCTGTGGGGGTACGAGTTCCCCCCTGTGGTTTCCCTCTCCCCCTCAGGGAAGTACGTGGCCGACTTTGCCTTCTTCGACAAAGTGGCCAAAACCAAGACCACGCCCCTCTTCAAAACATCCCGCCCACAGAGCTACCATGGCAACGGAGGAGGAGGAGGAGGGGGGGTGGAGGGGACTGACCCGGAGAAGATCCGATTGGAGCAGAGCTACAGGGAGAGAGGAGAGGAAGGGAGAGGGAGGGTCAGAGACAGTAGCCCTCTCAGTGTCCGCATCAGCAATGTCTGAGAGCCTACGCACTGAGACGCATACACCAGACCTGGGTTCAAATACTATTGGAAATAATTTCAAATACTTTTGTCCGTGCTTGATTGAGCTTTGCCTGGCTTAATGGATCCAATAGAATAGTCCGGAAACCGCAAATGCTGCCCATCTGGCACTTCAGTAAGACTAAAGCAAACTCAAACTATTTGAAAGATGTAAATAGTATATGAACCTAGGTCTAGCATACACTGGATTCTAAGCAGGGTCTGTTACAGTTTACTACAAATATTGAAATGATTAATTCATTGCTTGTTGTTTATTTACATGAAATTGGTACGTATAGAAATATTGAGGGGCAAAGTGTGTTATGGCTGGAGAGGGGGAAGCCCTGGAAAGGCTTTGAATGCTTAGCGTGGATCGCAAATGGCACCCTACTCCCTTGATATCCCCTACGGGCCCTGGTCAAAAGTAGTGCACTATATATAGGGAATAGGGTGCCATTTGGGATTCAGACATTGTACTGATGCTTCTCTGCCAACGTACTGGACTTCCGTCCATAAATACACTGTAAAAACATACAAATATGTAACACTTTAGAATGCCTTATGATTTTGTTATTTGTTATTGGTACGTGCCAATGTACTGTAGAATATGCTAGCTTAAAGCACTTTGGTGAAATGATAACACTAATGTATCAATACAAAGAATGTAGACCTGTTGTGGACTTTGACTGGATATGAAGAAGACGAGAGAAGATGATTTTAAGGTGCTGTGTATAGTCGTCAGTATGCCTTTTCTGCACAGATATATCTCTTATCGTTGATACAGAGGACTGCAGTTAGCACTTTATTAAGTACCTTTGCACCTTAGGAGCGTTTGTAGCACTTAATATTACTGGAATGTATATAGATTTGTGCTTGTAACCCAACTAAAAGCACTTTAACACTGGATGAAATGTTTGAATGATGCTTTCTATTCATATTTTATGATTGGGATTTGAACAATTACGATTTTGTCGATTTTCCTCTCTTCAGTCAGTTTGCCATGTGTTGTTTCTGTGGCACATTGATAGAAAATAATATTTTTGTAAACAAACAGCCATTTAGAAGGTTCAACGCTAACAGCAGGATACATTCTAGGCCTATTCTAGACACCAGATTGCCTTTACATAGTCAAAAAACACTCCATTCCCTATAGTGCACTACTTTTCACCTTTGATTAAGGCCCACAGGGCTCTGGTCAAAAGTAGTGCACTATATATGGAATAGGGTGCCATTTGGGATGCACACCCAGGGACTCACATGAGTACAAGCTTCTATTTCTTCCTCTGGTTTTAATCATGGCTTCATGTGTAAAGTAGGGCTTCGGGGAAATTTGGGTGGGGTAACTTAAATTGAGAGAGGTGTGTCAAGACCTAATCATGGCTTTAGATTAGAATATTAACCCATGCCTTAATTTGGTTTACAGGAGAGAATGTACACGGACTGTTGGTATTTCTGAGGTGTTTTGAGAGGAAGCAAATGTGATTATTGTGATTATGGTGTCCATGATTAGACTTGGGTTCAAATGCAATTGGAATCATAACAACAACGAAATCCTGGCCTTGATTGAGCTTGCCTGGCGCAAAGGAACCAATCGAATAGTCGCAAAACTGCAAACTCCACCCAGACTCTGGCAGTCTAGACAGACTGAAGCAAATGCTAAGGGGCAGGTTTCCCAGACAAAGATGAATCCTAGTCTGAGACTAAAAAAAACATTTTTAATGGAGAGATTCTCCATTGAAAGTGCTTCTTAGTCCATGTCAAGACTTAATCTGTGTCAGGGAAACTGGTCCTAAAAGTAAATATTTGAAGCCAGGTCTGATCATGATTTTTCCATTATGATCTCTCAGAGGCCTTGAAGCCTGAGTGCTTTTGTTGATATGAACTATTAACTGTGGGAGAGGTTTGATATTTTGTCTTCAACTTGTCTAGGTTTTTCACTGGAAAACTTGAATGTTGTCTTCTAGATCTTTAACAGCATAAGCTAATTTGAAATAAAGAATTATCAAAGTATAGAGGAGTCATTTTTTAAGATTTATTTAAAATATTACACTGAATCCCTTATTTGTGTGTCAGTAATTTGGTAGGGGCTGCCCTACTGGAAATGTACATGTTGAAAATACTACAATTACACAATAACAAATCTCATTGTAACACAACTTGGCTTGTAACATGAAAATGCATTCTACCCCATCTTCTCTTTCACAAAGACTTGCGTTTGGTGCTCATTTTCTGTCCCTAAGTACATTTAAAATGTATTGGAAACAGGTTATCAAATCATTTCGCATGCCACGGAACATGTTAGAATTGCAAACAGAATGTGTTTATCTTGTGTGAAATTTCCGGTCATGGATGAGGAAGTAACTTCAAGGCAAAAGTTTTTGACTCTAGATTTAAACATATTTTGAAAGCTGTTACATGTCGGATTACGAAGACTCAAATTAAACAAAAACATAAACAATTGAGTAATATAGCAATTTTGGATTGTGATACTTTAATGTAACCTCTTACTTGTGAGAAAAAGTTAACAAAGTGTTAGTTAGGCTACAGGAAAGTCAGTAACAGGAAACTGCGCCACAAGGTCATTTGAAGGATGGAAACTTCTCACTACCAGAAAGTCACACCACAGACCGCTATGCATAGCTCAACTCATTTTTGGACATGTCTGTCAGTCGACCACAAATAAGTTGGCTGAAAAACCTGACACACTCTCTGTGCATCCAAGTGATCTACGCTTTTAGGCAGATTAGGTTTCCTTCATGGATTTCTACTTCATAAAGTTGCTGAAAAGCAATGTTTTCTGAAACGGAATAGTTGAAATCGTGTGCATCATATCCTTGTTCTTTATTGCCAAGGTACTTCTGTATAAGTTGTTAACGAAGGCAGCTCTAGGATGCTCTAAAGGCAGCTCTAGGATGCTCTAAAGGCAGCTCTAGGATGCTCTAAAGGCAGCTCTAGGATGCTCTAAAGGCAGCTCTAGGATGCTCTAAAGGCAGCTCTAGGATGCTCTAAAGGCAGCTCTAGGATGCTCTAAAGGCAGCTCTAGGATGCTCTAAAGGCAGCTCTAGGATGCTCTGAAGGCAGCTCTAGGATGCTCTGAAGGCAGCTCTAGGATGCTCTAAAGGCAGCTCTAGGATGCTCTAAAGGCAGCTCTAGGATGCTCTGAAGGCAGCTCTAGGATGCTCTGAAGGCAGCTCTAGGATGCTCTAAAGGCAGCTCTAGGATGCTCTAAAGGCAGCCCTAGGATGCTCTAAAGGCAGCTCTAGGATGCTCTAAAGGCAGCTCTAGGATGTTCTAAAGGCAGCTCTAGGATGCTCTAAAGGCAGCTCTAGGATGCTCTAAAGGCAGCTCTAGGATGCTCTGAAGGCAGCTCTAGGATGCTCTGAAGGCAGCTCTAGGATGCTCTAAAGGCAGCTCTAGGATGCTCTAAAGGCAGCCCTAGGATGCTCTAAAGGCAGCTCTAGGATGCTCTAAAGGCAGCTCTAGGATGCTCTAAAGGCAGCTAAACTTTTTGATCAGTTCATCTTTAAACCATTTTGCAAATGGGTATTTCTATAAATAATGGGTGACATTGGGTTAAACATTTCAACATGATTTGAAACAAACATTTCATAGATGTTTATGCAGTGTACATAGAGGAATAAAAGTGAATTCTGTATATGCAAATTGCTCTTAACTCCAGCTATGCAACAACATAGGTCTACTGTTGGACTATACATCCTTCAAGCAGGGTTCATACAGACATTGTCAAATTCAAGGACTTTCAGGGACTTTTTCAAGCACTTAATTGTAATTTTCACAGACCTCAATTTTATGCAATTGTTTAATTTATATATATGGACACACTATATAGGACACACTTCCCCCCCAAAAAGTATGCAAAAGTGTAAATAAAAAGTAGGCCATTACCACTTTAAGAATAATAACTGTTTTAGACCTTGATATTCAAATTATTATTACATTCTAAAATATGTGAGAATAAACTGGAAATAGCCTGACCAAATAGATGGGATTCATGCATGGCAATTTTTCTTGACGCAGCTATATAGGTGACGCAGGCACACAATTAACACGTGAATAGCGGTAGCATTCATCTCACCAGTGTTGTTTAATAATGAGAAAGTGACCAAAAGGCAGGTTAATTCTTGGTTAAGGATTTGTTTGGAAAGCCAAGTTGAAGTCAACATTAGATGTGGTCGTCCTCATAATAACCACACGTGGTTTCACCTCAACAAAGTAGCGTAATTATTCTATATCTTTTTATTTAACCTTGACTTCACTAGGCAAGTGAGTTAAGAACAAATTGTTATTCACAATTATGGCCTACCAAAAGGCAAAAGGCCTCACATGGGATGGGATAAAAAAATAAATATATATAGGAAAAAACACACATCACGACAAGAGAGACACCACAACACTACGTAAAGAGAGACCTAAGACAACAACACAGCAAATCAAATCAAATCCTAGTTTATTTGTCAAGTGCGCTGAATACAACAGGTACAATACAATACAATTACAATTACAGTGAAATGCTTACTTACAGGCTCTAACCAATAGTGCAAAAAAAAGTATTAGGTGAACAATAGGTAAGTAAAGAAATAAAACAACAGTAAAAAGACAGGCTATATACAGTAGCGAGGCTATAAAAGTAGCGAGGCTACATACAGACACCGATTAGTCAGGCTGATTGAGGTAGTATGAACATGTAGATATGGTTAAAGTGACTATGCATATATGATGAACAGAGAGTAGCAGCAGCGTAAAAAGAGGGGTTGCGGGGGCGTTTGGGGGGGCTCACAATGCAAATAGTCTGGCAGCAACACATGACAACACAGCATGGTAGCAACACATGACAACACGAGTGATGAACTTGCTGTCTCTGCCTGGCCAGCTCCTCTCTCTCCACTGGGTTTCTCTGCCTCTGACAATATTACGGGGGCTGAGTCACTGGCTTACTAGTGCTCTTCCATGCTGTCCCTAGGCGGGGTGCGTCACGTGCCAGGCTTTTTTTCTCTATACTTGACTTGATTGGGTTGGGTCACTGACGTGATCTTCCTGTCCGAAACTCAGCCTTATCTCAGAGTAGTAAGTTGGTGGTCTGTTGATATCCCTCAAGTGGTGTGGGGGCTGTGCTTTGGCAAAGTGGGTGGGGTTATATCCTGCCCGGTTGGGCCACAGTGTCACCCTGTCTCATTCTCCAGTATCTATGCTGCAATAGTCTATGTGCTGGGGGGCTGGGGTCAGCCTGTCCTACCTGGTGAAATTCTCCTGTCTTATCTGGTGTCCTGTGTGAACTTGAGTAAACATTACACTCACAAAAGTTCCAAAATAGTTAAGACATGTCAAATGTCATATTATGTCTGTATACAGTGTTGTAATGATGTGAAAATAGTTCAACTAAAAAAGGGAAAATAAATAAACATAAAAATAGGTTGTATTTACAATGGTGTTTGTTCTTCACTGGTTGCGCCTTTCTTGTGGCAACAGGTCACAAATCTTGCTGCTGTGATTGCACACTGTGGAATTTCACCCAATGTATGCGTTTATCAAAATTGGATTTGTTTTCTAATTCATATTGGGTCTATGTAATCTGAGGGAAATATGTGTACATTTGGCAGGCTAGGAAGTGCAGCTCAGTTTCCACTTCATTTGTGGGCAGTCTGCACATAGCCTGTCTTCTCTCGAGAGGCTGGTCTGCCTTTCGGCAGCCTTTCTCAATAGCAAGGCTATGCTCACTGAGTCTGTACATAGTCAAAGATTTCATTAATTTTGGGTCAGTCACAGTGGTCAGGTATTCTGCAACTGTGTACTCCCTGTTAATGGCCAAATAGCATTTAGTTCGCTCAGATTTTTTGTAAATTCTTTCCAATGTATCAACTGATTATATTTTTGTTTTCTCATGATTTGATTAGGTCTAATTGTATTGCTGTCCTGGGGCTCTGTGGGGTCTGTTTGTGTTTGTGAACAGGACCAGCTTGCCTCTGGGGCTTTTCTCCAAATTCATTTCTCTGTAGGTGATGTTTTTGTTATGGAAGTTTTGGGAATCACTTCCTTTTAGGTGTTTGTAGAATTTAACGTCTCTTTTCTGGATTTTGATAATTAGCGGGTATCGGCCTAATTTTGCTTTGCATGCGATATTTTACATTGTACACTGAGATTTTTTTTTGCAGAATTCTGCATGCAGTCTCAATTTGGTGTTTGTCCCATTATGTGAATACTTGGTTGGTGAGCGGACCCCGGACCTCACAACCATGAAGGGCAATGGATTCTATAACTGATTCAAGTATTTTTTAGCCAGATCCTAATTGGTATGGCGAATTTTATGTTCCTTTTGATGACATATAACATCCTTCTTGCCTTGTCTCTCGTTCACAGCTTTGTGGAAGTTACCTGTGGCGCTGATGTTTAGGCCGAGGTATGTATAGTTTTTTTGTGTGCTCTAGGGCAACGGTGTCTAACTTGAATTTATATTTGTAGTCCTGTCAACTGGACCATTTTTGGAACACCATTATTTTAGTCTTACTGAGATATTCTGTCAGGGCCCGGGTCTGACAGAATCTGTGCAGAAGATCTAGGTGCTGCTGTAGGCCCTCCTTTGATGGGAACAGAAGCACCAGATCATCAGCAAACAGTAGATATTTGACTTAATATTCTAGTTGGGTGCTGCAGACTGTTCTAGTGCCCTCGCCAATTCGTTGATATATACAAGTATATCACAAAAGTGAGTACACCCCTCACATTTTTGTAAATATTTGAGTAAATCTTTTCATGTGACAACACTGAAGAAATGACACTTTGCTACAATGTAAAGTAGTGAGTGTACAGCTTGTATAACAGTGTACATTTGCTGTCCTCTCAAAATAACTCAACACACAGCCATTAATGTCTAAACCGCTGGCAACAAAAGTGAGTACACCCCTCAGTGAAAATGTCCAAATTGGGCCCAAGCCATTTCCCTTCCCGGTGTCATGTGACTCGTTAGTATTACAAGGTCTCAGGGGTGAATGGGGAGCAGGTGTGTTACATTTGACTGGTCACTTGATGTTCAACATGGCACCTCATGGCAAAGAACTCTCTGAGGATCTGAAAAAAAGAATTGTTGATCTATATAAAGATGGCCTGGGCTATAAGAAGATTGCCAAGACCCTGAAACTGAGCTGCAGCACGGTGGCCAAGACCATACAGCGGCTTAACTGGACAGGTTCCACTCAGAACAGGCCTCGCCATGGTCAACCAAAGAAGTTGAGTGCTGTATGTTGAAGAGAGGCTTAAGAGGCTTAAGCTGCATCCCTGTCTCACCCACAAGCACTGTGAATTTAAAAATTTTTTTTTTTTTACCGCACACTTGTTGCTTCTGTACATGGATTTTATAACTAAACTAACTAAGTAACTCTCTCTCTCCCTCCCCCTAGGAGCATGCCTCAGGACAACCTGGCCTGATGACTCCTGGCTGTCCCCAGTCCACCTGGTCGTGCAGCTGATCCTGTTTCTGCTGTTTTGCTTGTGGCTATGGAACCCTGACCTGTTCACCGGATGTGCTACCTTGTCCTTCACCTGCTGTTTTCAACCCTCTCTCTCCATCTCCATCTCCATCTCCATCTCTCTCCTCTCTCTCTCTCTCTACCGCACCTCCCGTCTCAACCTCTGAATGCTCGGCTATGAAAAGCATACTGAAATGTACTCCTGAGGAGCTGATCTGTTGCACCCTCTACAACCACTGTGATTATTTGACCCTGCTGGTCATCTATGAACGTTTGAACATCTTGAAGAACGATCTGGCCTTAATAGCCATGTACTCTTATAATCTCGCCCCCAGAACAGCCAGAAGAAAACTGGCCACCCCTTAGAGCCTGGTTACTCTCTAGGTTTTTTCCTAGGTTTCTGCATTTCTAGTTTTTCCTAGCCATCATGCTTCTACATCTGCATTACTTGCTGTTTGGGGTTTTGGGCTGGGTTTCTGTAGAAGCACTTTGTGACATCTGCTGATGTAAAAAGGTCTTCATAAATACATTTGATTTAATTCGATTATGTGCAAATACATAGTTTTGGCAAATCAGGAAATAATGTGTCAGCACATTTGGCTATTTGCCAAAATGATCCATTTGCACGTATTCCTTTTGGAGGTTGCGTTGCGAAATTCGATATCATACATCTATTTGTCACATACTGTAGTTTTTTAAAACCTATTCTTCATCTTTTTTTCACATGACGTCTCCTATCTCTTTATACAGTGCTGTGACCAGTGCTGTGACCTCTGTGTTAGTGTTGAAGGGACAGGATGTTCATCTGGATGTCCAGTTAAATTTAGAACTGCAAAAGTGCAATGCTTTTATGTGGAAGTTTAACAGTTTAGGCAACCTAGTAAAAATACATATATGGAGTCGGGACAGTCCACAACAGCACTGAGTTTAGTGAGGAAAACTTCTCTCTGCTCTTGAATAACCAACCGGAAAGAGACAGTGGACTTTATGTATTTGTTGTGAGTGGTAAAAATACAAAAATGTTGCAAACTACCAGATATCAGTTCGAAGTTGTTGTTTTTTCTCTCTCTTTATTTCAGTACAGTGATAGTTATTAAGATAATCAATGCAGTTAAATTCAAACCCTGTCAGTAGTACGTAGTTACAGCAAATCCACACACAAGAGTGAGTTATGACCTAAATATCAAAGGTCACATACACTGAGTACACCAAACATTAGGAACCCCTGCCTTTTGCCCTCAGAACAGCCTCAATTCGTAGTGGCATGAACTCTACAAGGTGTTGAAAGTGTTCCACAGGGATGTTGACTCCAATACTTCCCACAGATGTGTCAAGTTGGCTGGATGTCCTTTGGGTGGTGGACCATTCTCTATACACACAGGAAACTGTTGAGCGTGGAAAAACCCAGTCGTGTTGCAGTTCTTGACACAAACTGGTGTGCCTGGCACCTACTACCATACCCCGTTCAAAAGCACTTAAATCTTTTGTCTTGCCTATTCAACCTCTGAATGGCACACATAAACAATTCAAGGCTTAAAAATCCTTCTTTTACATGTCTCCTCCCCTTCATCTACACTGATTGAAGTGAATTTATCAAGTGACAACAAGTGACAATAAGGGATCATAGCTTTCACCGGGATTCACCTGATCAGTCTATGTCGTGGAAAGAGCAGGTGTTTTAATGTTTTGAATACTTAGTGCACATGTACTCACGTAAAATAGGTCAGGTGGTTTAGACACTGGAGGTTTTTGTCCAATCAGGAATGTGGGAGTATTCCCATGATGATGTATGTGCGTTTGCGTGTACATACATACGTACGTACAGTATATATGTGTACAATTCGTAGAATTAGTGTTTGTCCCAAAAAAACTTTTGTAAGTACTGGACAGGTGTGTAGTGGTGTGAGTCTAAAGACACATTGTGTGGGGCCCATACCCGGCCCTGTAGTCTCGGGGGGAGGAAAAGCACTTAGGCACTGTGGGGATAGTGTGTGCAAGTAGTTCTTACAAAACAAGTCAGGTCCTCATGGGAGTTTCTACAAAACTGTTTGTTCAAACCATTTGGACTTGTGACTTTCCCTTCCATATCCATTAACAAAGAGTTGCAGTCACCCTGCAATTAGCGTGGCTGTCAACCGGTCTATCCAAATAGTATGCTAGACTTTTAAGCTGTTTTCTACACCAGAAGAAGTAGACGTTTAATTAGTCTCGACGTTCCTGTTCCTGAGTGCTCCAGATCCGTTCGAGGTCCTTCCAAAAACATGAATCTGAATCCAGAGCCCCCCAAAGAGGGTCTCATGCATAGTTGAAATTGGGAGTGTTTTGCAGAGTCACAAACTAAGTACAATTGATTTTGGCACCTCAGGTCAAATGTCTTTGTGATTTGGAGTATATCTTTGGAAAATCTTCTTTGGTTAGGCCCCAGCTACAAGAGTGTTACAGAAGCTCTGTTCTGAGAGGACATATGTTTTCTCTAGAAGGTACCTACAGTAGAACAGCGTGACACTGCAGTTTTGCAACATTGTATTGATATTTCGCCAGTTTGCAAGTAGTCAGAAAGTTATCATTACCAGCTTTGGGATGCGCTGTTTCCTGCATTACACAGAGAAGAGTGTGTGCTGATATGTGCGGAAAAGATTGTGGATTTTTTAAAAAGGAAATAAGATACAGTGATTCCTCAGACCACTTGGTTGAGCAAACTTGTAAAATCTTCTTTGGTTAGTATTCAGTTACAGAAGAGTTACAGAACTGTTACAGCATCTTGTCTAGAAGGTACTTATACATACAGTATACTTGATACTACTACTATTACTGGGACATATGAGGTAGTGTTGTGTTATTACAGCTTGATTTGACAATATAAGTGTGTAAGAAAAGAGGGATCTATATGGATTTTGTTTTTTTCATTTTGCGTGTCATAGTTGAAGTGTACCTATGATGAAAATTACAGGCCTGTCTCGTCTTTTTAAGTCGTTGAACTTGCACAATTGGTGGCTGACTAAATACTTTTTTGCCCCACTGTATATAAAACACAGGACTATTAAATGTTTGACTGCACAGGGACTTTAATAAAGAACTCAAGCTCATGTAGGCTACGCCTGCCATCTTGGGTCATGCTGGATCAGATGTAGATGTCACAATGGCTGCATTTACACAGGCAGACACATTCTGATATTCCACTAATTGGTCTTTTGACCACTCAACATCAGACCTTTAACATCAGCAATTTTTCAGAGCTGATCTGATTGGTCAAAATACTGTGTGTACTGCCTGTGTAAACGCAGCCATAGCGCTCCAATGAACCCACTTAACCTAAAGTCTGATATTCAAGGAACACCATTAATGTCTGGCAGAAAATGTGTGCTTAATGCAGGAGAGTTTGGAGCTTTAGACAACTGCCCTTGAAATGCACTTTGTATGCTTTATTTATAATGACATTTATTAATGCTTGTATTCCTCTGAGGAAATAGCAGGTATGCTCCCTACAATATGTATTTACCTCCATATGCATTTACCAACGTGCAAAATATCATGACACAGGTACATTTAGCAAGACCACTGACATAATCTCACATTTATCTCATTAAAATAGACACATTTTATTCATATAGACAGTACATGTTTACATGTATACATTATGTTTCCCAATAAGCACAGTGAATATGATACACTTGACTTTCCATAGATTGAACAGCAATGGAATTTGTCCTTCTTTTATCACATTTCTTGGGACCAACGTTAACACATTTTTTGTATAAAGTTATTAACCAAAGTTATGGGCAGAGGTGTTGGTCCAATTTGTTAGATGACATTATGTTGCTAAGTATTATGCTTTAAAAAGGACATGAATGTAACTATCAAATGTTTAATTTGTTGGTTGTGTGTTTTAACCTGGTTACCTCTGAGATGTTAGATCTTTAAAACATTACTCGTAAGTGTGTAACCTATGTTTGATGAATCCATTATGGGAGACATTCAACAGTCTTATATTTTCAAATGTCCATATCAATAGAGGCATTAGAACACTAATATATAAATGCACTCTCTATTTGCAGGCAGCAGGGTAGCTTAGTGGTTAGAGTGTTGGACTAGTAACCGGAAGGTTGCAAGTTCAAATCTTTTGTTCTGCCCCCCTGAACAGGCAGTTGTTGAACAGGCACTGTTCCTAGGCCATCATGAAAATAAGAATTTGTTCTTAACTGACTTGCCTAGTTAAATAAAGGTAAATGCATGAATTTGGTGCAATTTGAGATCAACATTGAGAGATTAGATATTTTTCAGGTAACTTGCACCTCCCCACCTGCCATAGCAGACACTGCTAGTACTCAATTACAGTTGCTAATGTGGGTACTCTCTACTCTGGAACAATCTCTACTCTCTACTCTGGAACAATCTCTACTCTCTACTCTGGAACAATCTCTACTCTCTACTCTGGAACAATCTCTACTCTGGAACATTTATATCTACAGGGTATTGCCAAAAACCACTCAACAACTTCAAACATAGGCTCTGACCTGTCCAATAAGCCAAACTGATTAAAGAATCCCACAGTACACACACACAGAGCACAGTAATTAGAATCCATAGAGCAGCTTTAAGTGATACTGTGTGCTTACCCCTCTGCCTCTCTCCATCACTTTTTCTGTGACATCTGTTGCTGTTTCTCTTGTCTGCCCTCTGTTGCTATCTCTCAGTATTCTATGTTGCTGTCTCTTGTCTACACTCTCTCGTCCTGTCCTGGTTATAAAAAATATTCAAGTTAACAATCTCTCGCCCTGTCCTGGTTATAAAAAGTATTACTCTTAGGGATAGGGGGCAGTATTCGGAAGTTTGGATGACTGAGGTGCCCAAAGTAAACTGCCTGTTACTCAGTCCCAGAAACTAGGATATGCATATAATTGGTAGTATTGGATAGACAACACTCTAGAGTTTCTAGAACTGTTAATATAATGTCTGTGAGTATAACAGAACTGATATGACGGGCGAAAACCCAAGGAGAGTCCACCCAGAATTTTTTTTTTTAGGTCACCACTCATTGAAATGGCTGTCTATGGGGAAGTCAAAGGAATTACCTCCCAGATTGCAGTTCCTAGGGCTTCCAGTAGATGTCAACAGTCTTTAGAAAGAGTTTCAGTCTTGTTTTTTTTAAATGAGCTAGAATTTGTTGTTTTTCTAGGTGGCTTCCACTTTGGCTGTACTATTGTGGCGCGTGTGGGTGAGGGTGCACACTTCCTTATTTATCTCCGGTAATGAACATACTATTCTCCGTCTTAAATTTTCACTTTTATTTACATATTTGGGTACCTGAGGATTAGAAATTAGAAATGTTGTTTGACTTGTTTGGATGAAGTTTATTGGTAACTTTTGGGATTCCTTTGTATGCATTTTGAACAAGGGAAACCGGTAGATTACTGAATCAAGCGCGCCAACTAAACTGACTTTTTTGGGATATAAAGAAGGACTTTATTGAACAAAACGGCCATTTGTTATGTAGCTGGGACTTGGGATCGCAAACAGAGGAAGATCTTCAAAGGTAAGTGATTTATTTTATCGCTATTTCTGACTTTCGTGACGCCTCTGCTTGTTTGAAAAATATTTGTAATGCTTTTGTATGCGGGGCGCTGTCCTCAAATAATCGCATGGTATGCTTTCGCTGTAAAGCCTTTTTGACAAAGCGGCTGGATTAACAGGAAGTTAAGCTTTTTTATATTTTCACGAATGTTTAATATTACGAATATTGTATTTTGAATTTCGCACTCTGCACTTTCACCGGATGTTGTCGAGGTGGGGGCGCTAGCGGCACACCTAGCCCAAAGAGGTAAACAATTGTTTTAATAGTAATAGTAATTTCAATTTCAATTTCACTGCACACGCAAATTCTTTGTAAACCATACTTTACTTCTTCAATTTCTGTATGTCACCTGTTATAATTTGTGCAAATAAATACAACTAATTTGAATTTAGAGCAGCTTGAAGTAATACAATCTACTGTGGGCTCAACCCACCTCTGTTCTCTCTACATCTGCCCTCTTCTGTCACTTTCTGTGTCTTGTCTGTTGCTGTCTGCTTCTTCCATTCTCATTGACAGGGCTATAGTGGAACAGGTTGAGAGCTTCAAGTCCCTTGGCATCTACATCACCAACAAACTAACATGGTCCAAGCACACCAAGACAGTTGTGAAGAGGGCACAACAAAACCTATTCCCCCTCAGGAGACTGAAAAGATTTGGCATGGGACCTCAGATCCTCAAAAGTTTCTACAGCTGCACCATCGAGAGCATCCTGATGGGTTGCATCACTGCCTGGTATGGAAACTGCTACAGAGGGTAGTGCGTACGACCCAGTACATCACTGGGGCCAAGCTTCCTGCCATCCAGGACCTGAAAATTGAGGAAGGCCCTGAAAATTGTCAAACACCCCAGCCACCCTAGTCATAGACTGTTCTCTCTGCTATCGCACGGCAAGTGGTACCGGAGCACCGAGGTTAGGTCCAAGAGGCTTCTAAACAGCTTCTACCCCCAAGCCATAAGACTCCTGAACAGCTAATCAACCCGGACCTGTTGTATTGCCCCCCCCTCCCACACACACACTGCTACTCTGTTATTATCTATGCATAGCCACTTTAATAACTCTACCTACATATACATAATTACCTCAATTACCTCGACACCAGTGCCCCTGCACATTGACACATTGACTCACATTGATTAACCTTCATTGTTGGTTAAGGGCTTGTAAGTAAGCATTTCACTGTAAGGTGAAACCTGTTGTTTTCAGCGCATGTGACAAATAAAATGTGATTTGATTTTAATATAAATTTATGAACGTCTCAACAAATATTACCCAATTATCCACGTTGAAATGACATGGTGTGCCCAGTGGGATATCTCTTTGCATTGAATGCAATTTATTGACTTATGCATCAATACATTGATACATATCTTTTCCATTGAATGAAATGTGTTGACTTAGGTGTCATATTTTGTGATTAATATATTTTCGCAAAAGCCTTACAGACTTACTCTTATAAGCTGATACCGGGCTGGTAGGTCACAGGAGACAAGTGGAGGCTGCTGGGGGCAGGACGGCTCATAGTAATGTCTGGAACAGCGCAAATGGAAACCATGTATTTGATACCATTCCTTTCATTCTGCTCCAGCCATTACCACAAGCCCATCCTCCCCAATGAAGGCGTCACCAACTTCTGTGGAGTCAATTCTCTCCTATCCTCTTTCGGTCGTTACGTTCTGCCACCAGATGGCAGAAGCCCGCTGCAGATTGGAAAAGGAACAGCCAGACACCCTGCCTCCCTCCCTGAGACCGTGACATAATCTGTAGAGAGACAGAGGAGGTGTGAAAGACAAATGTCTTGGAATGCATTACATCACTTTGAAATATTATCATCATATGTTTCCAAACCACAGCTGAACGGTGCAAAATATGAAAATGGTGACAGTCCGTATGATTCACAATATCCACATCTGAACGAAAGTGAAACGCTGAAGGTTATTCCAGTCACTGGGCTGGAGGAGAGGGAAGGAGAGGAGAGGGGGACTGAAAAGAGGAGAAGGGGACTGAGGAGGGGGAAGGAGAGGAGAGGTGGACTGAAAAGAGAAGGGGACTGAGGAGAGGGAAGGAGAGGAGAGGGGGACTGAAAAGAGGAGAAGGGGACTGAGGAGAGGGAAGGAGAGGAGAGGGGGACTGAAAAGAGGAGAAGGTGACTGAGGAGAGGGAAGCACAGGGCTTTAGCATAATGACTGCTAAACCACCCAGGATGAATCAGTCACCCCTCCTATCCACCTCCTGCTCTCTCTATCTCTCTTGCAATCTCTCTGTCTCTCTCCCTTTCTATTGCTTCCCTGCGCACTCTTTCTCTCTCCCTCCATCTTGCTCCCTCCCTCCATCTCTGTCTGTCTCCCTTTCTCTTGCTCTCTCTCCCTCCATCTTGCTCCCTCCCTCCATCTCTTTCTCTCTCCCTCCACCTTGCTCCCTCCCTCCATCTCTGTCTGTCTCCCTTTCTCTTGCTCTCTCTCTCTCTGTCTTGCTCCCCTGCGCTGTCTCTCTCCCTCTCATTCTCTCCCTCTCTCTCCTGTGTATGTCGAAGAAGAGGGCTGTGGTTATCTGTAAAGACCTTTCTGAATGTACTGCTTACAGAAAAGCTATGAACACTATGTACTGCACTCTTAGAAAAAAAGGTGCTACACTACATGTATGTGGACACCTTTTCATCGAACACCCAAAGGTGTGGTTGTACAACTGACTAGGTATCCCCCTTTAAGTTTCCCTTTGGGTTCCATGTAAAACCCTTTCTACATGGAACTGAAATTCTACACAGGGACACTCGAAGTCAATCTTAAATGACTAATTCCTTATTATCAGCGTGCTGGAGAGGTTGCAAATAGCTCAATGCACCAAATGCACATGTCGATCAGGAGCTCTACTGGGGCAGTCCCGTTAGTTCTCTTATATACTGCAGACAACTTATATTTGCATGATTTAGCTTATTCATCACTCATAATTAATTCATCATTCATGTTTCTTCATTCATGTGACTGACCAATTCTGAGTTATACATGTGACAGACTGTTACGTTCCCCAGTTTCTTTGTTGTTGTGGGTTTGTACGTGTGTGTATTTCAGGAAATGGAATCCTGGATTCCTCAAACAGCTGATTGGTCGGCCCCATTGATGATTGGAGCTCTGAACCCTCCCTCTCGTCAGGGGAAACAGCTGTCTTCAATTACCAACTCCTTCTCCAGCTGGATAAAAGCCAGTGCTCCTTTGTCAGGAGAGAGAGCTTCTTTGATGTTGGTTGTTAGTCTGTGGAAGTTTTGTTGAAGGTATTTTGTAGCAGCTACTCCTGGGGTATGTGTATGCCAATAGGACTTAGTGTTTTTGATTATTGAAATTGTTCCCTTAAAGTATTAGCAATTATTTTGTTTAATTTGTTCCCGGGGGGAACGCACCTTGGGAGTGTTTAGGCAGGGGCCTGCGTGCATACATAACCCGTAGTATTTACTGTCTATGCACACTAGGTAAGACCTGGGTGGACCACCCCTGTATTTTGGTTAGTGCGCCAGGTGATGCTAAAAGATAGGTAAGTAGTGGGAAGGCAGGTAAGGTAGGAGAGGGGTCTCTTTAATTTTTACTTTCTTTGCTTTGGTTCCGTCCAGCCCCTTTTCCTACCTTACTGTGTTAAGGAAGAATAAATTCCCTATAAACTGTATTTTTCTCTGCCTCTGATGTCCTTCCCCGCACATACGATCACATACTTTTACTTTTTCACACCACGGGGAGTTGAGATGTAGCAGGGTGTTGTGTTCCCTCCAAGAGGCGTACGTAACACAAACCAATATCTCACAAGGATTCTTCTCTCTACGCTGAGAGAAACTGAGATTTCGTTCTCAAAACAAGGGTCTAGGCGGACCGCCAAATTGCAGATGTTGATAGTGAGGATTTCACTTTTATGTACACAGAAATTGTTTCACTGTCAAAAATAAAATGAAACCATCTAGTGTTCAGTGAAATAACGACACAATGTCACTGTTACGGATACAGTTATCCTGTGTGTGTGTGTATCCTGTGTGTGTGTTTCTTTTCTCTCCTTCTCCCCTCACAGGTGAAAACCATCACTCCCCAATCAGTCAACAATCAATCATCAATCAGAAGACACACCTCCTCCTACTTCCTATCCTATCACAGTTCCTTCCCCATGGTTTAAAAACCCCATCATTTGTTTGTTCTGGAGCTCAATCTCTCTGTAAATGCCATGTCTGTAGGTCTCTGTGTTTCACTCTCGCTTTGTGTCTTAACCTGTCTTTTGTTTAAGCACCTCATAGCACTTTGTCATCACCTGTGAGTATTGTTTTTGGTTATGGTGTTTGTTTGTTGCTGGTGGGAAAAGGGGGAAACCAAGACAAGTCGCCCATGGGCATACACTACCCGTAGGTGAACTTTGTTAAATACACTAGTTAGAACTGGGCGGACCACCCACTGTATTTTTGGTTAGTTAGTTAGCTGTTGTTAAAGTAGGCTAGTCTAGCTTAGGGGTGTTTTTGAATACTTATTGTTTCTTTTCTTGGGTCCAGCTCAGCCCCTTTTCCTGCTCCCCCCATTACCGTGTGTTTATAAATAAACCTAGAGTTTGACGGTAGATTTCTGTTGTCGTGGTTATTTCGTGCACACTTTTACTTTGTCACAATAATAATTTGCATGAGTTATGTTACGGGTCTCATTACCATCCCCCCTAGACTGTCGGGCCAAAAGGGATTCGTAACAGTCACACAGGTAGCCTAGTCAAATAATTAACATCCAATCACATTAACTGTTACTCTCTCACAGGAAATCCACTAACGGTCCGTATGTAGCCAAACGTAGCTGCTGCTCATTCAGTTTACTTGAAATTGGTTTTAAAAAAGTAAGGCCCACGTCCATAGAGACGCATACCAGCTCTACTGCTAGTTCCGGCACCGACAGAGATGGCCGCCTCGCTTCACGTTCCTAGGAAACTATGCAGTTTTTTTTTTACGTGTTATTTCTTACATTGGTACCCCAGGTCATCTTAGGTTTCATTACATACAGTCGGGAAGAACTACTGAATATAAGAACAAAGTCGACTCACCATCAGTACGACCAGGAATATGACTTTCCCGAAGCGGATCCTGTGTTCTGCCTTTCACCCAGGACAACGGAATGGATCCCAGCCTGCGACCCAAAACAAAGACGTCGTAAAAGAGGGAAACGAAGCGGTCTTCTGGTCAGGCTCCGGAGACGGGCGCATCGCGCACCACTCCCTAACATACTACTCGCCAATGTCCAGTCTCTTGACAACAAGGTTGATGAAATCCGAGCAAGGGTAGCATTCCAGAGGGACATCAGAGACTGTAACGTTCTTTGCTTCACGGAAACATGGCTCACTCTAGAGACACTAACGGAATCGGTGCAGCCAGCTGGTTTCTTCACGCATCGCGCCGACAGAAACAAACATCTTTCTGGTAAGAAGAGGGGCGGGTGCGTATGCCTTATGATTAACGAGACATGGTGTGACCACAACAACATACAGGAACTCAAGTCCTTCTGTTCACCTGACTTAGCATTCCTCACAATCAAATGTCGTCCGCATTATCTACCAAGGGAATTCTCTTCGATTATAATCACAGCCGTATATATTCCCCCCCAAGCAGACACATCGATGGCCCTGAACAAACTTTATTTGACGCTTTGCAAACTGGAAACCACATATCCTGAGGCTGCATTCATTGTAGCTGGGGATTTTAACAAGGCTAATCTGAAAACAAGACTCCCTAAATTGTATCAGCATATCGATTGCGCAACCAGGGCTGGTAAAACCTTGGATCATTGCTATTCTAACTTCCGCAACGCATATAAGGCCCTCCCCCGCCCTCCTTTCAGAAAAGCTGACCACGGCTCCATTTTGTTGCTTCCTGCCTACAGACAGAAACTAAAACAAGAAGCTCCCACGCTCAGGTCTGTTCAATGCTGGTCCGACCAATCTGATTCCAGGCTTCAAGACTGCTTCGATCATGTGGATTGGGATATGTTCCGCATTGCGTCCAACAACAACATTGACGAATACGCTGATTCGGTGAGCGACTTCATTAGAAAGTGCATTAATGATGTCGTTCCCATAGCAACGATTAAAACATTCCCAAACCAGAAACCGTGGATTGATGGCAGCATTCACGTGAAACTGAAAGCGCTAACCACTGCTTTCAACCAGGGAAAGGTGACCGGAAACATGACCGAATACAAATAGTGTAGCTATTGTAACGGCGTTCGTCTGTTGAAAGAGGAGTGGACCAAAATGCGGCGTGGTGGTTACTCATGTTCTTTAATGCAAAATGAACGATACATGAAATAACAACTATATACAAAACAACAAACGAAACGTGAAAACCTAAACAGCCTATCTGGTGAAATACAAACACACTGAGACAGGAACAATCACCCACAAACACACAGTGAAACCCAGGCTACCTAAATATGGTTCCCAATCAGAGACAACGAGAATCACCTGACTCTGATTGAGAACCGCCTCAGGAAGCCAAGCCTATGCTATACACCCCTCCTCAGCCACAATCCCAATGCCAACTAAAACCCCAATACGACAATACAATAAACCCATGTCACACCCTGGCCTGACCAAATAACTAAAGAAAACACAAAATACTAAGACCAAGGCGTGACAGCTATTCCCTCTGCAAGGCAATCAAACAAGCTAAGCGTCAGTATAGAGACAAAGTAGAGTCACAATTCAATGGCTCAGACACAAGAGGTATGTGGCAGGGTCTACAGTCAATCACGGATTACAAAAAGAAAACCAGCCCCATCACGGACCAGGATGTCTTGCTCCCAGACAGACTAAATAACTTTTTTTGCCCGCTTTGAGGACAATACAGTGCCACTGACACGGCCTGCAACCAAAACCTGCGGACTCTCCTTCACTGCAGCCGAAGTGAGGAAAACATTTAAACGTGTTAACCCTCGCAAGGCTGCAGGCCCAGATGGCATCCCCAGCCGCGTTCTCAGAGCATGCGCAGACCAGCTCGTTGGTGTGTTTACGGACATATTCAATCAATCCCTATCCCAGTCTGTTGTTCCCACATGCTTCAAGAGGGCCACCATTGTTCCTGTTCCCAAGAAAGCTAAGGTAACTGAGCTAAACGACTACCGCCCCGTAGCTCTCACTTCCGTCATCATGAAGTGCTTTGAGAGACTAGTCAAGGACCATATCACCTCCACCCTACCTGACACCCTAGACCCACTCCAATTTGCTTACCGCCCAAATAGGTCCACTGACGATGCAATCTCAACCACACTGCACACTGCCCTAACCAATCTGGACAAGAGGAATACCTATGTGAGAATGCTGTTCATCGACTACAGCTCAGCATTTAACACCATAGTACACTCCAAACTCGTCATCAAGCTCGAGACCCTGGGTCTCGACCCCGCCCTGCGCAACTGGGTACTGGACTTCCTGACGGGCCGCCCCCAGGTGGTGAGGTTAGGTAACACAAGGGTGCGTTCTGAGCCCTCTCCTGTACTCCCTGTTCACCCATGACTGCTTGGCCATGCACGCCTCCAACTCAATCATCAAGTTTGCGGACGACACTACAGTGCTAGGCTTGATTACCAACAACGACGAGACGGCCTACAGGGAGGAGGTGAGGGCCCTCGGAGTGTGGTGTCAGGAAAATAACCTCACACTCAACGTCAACAAAACAAAGGAGATGATTGTGGACTTCAGGAAACAGCAGAGGGAGCAACCTCCTATCCACATCGATGGGACAGTAGTGGAGAGGGCAGTAAGTTTTAAGTTCCTCGGCGTACACATCACAGACAAACTGAATTGGTCCACCCACACAGACAGCGTCGTGAAGAAGGCGCAGCAGCGCCTCTTCAACCTCAGGAGGCTGAAGAAATTCGGCTTGTCACCAAAAGCACTCACAAACTTCTACAGATGCACAATCGAGAGCATCCTGTCAGGCTGTATCACCGCCTGGTACGGCAACTGCTCCGCCCACAACCGTAAGGCACTCCAGAGGGTAGTGAGGTCTGCACAACGCATCACCGGGGGCAAACTACCTGCCCTCCAGAACACCTACACCACCCAATGTCACAGGAAGGCCATAAAGATCATCAAGGACAACAAACCACCCGAGCCACTGCCTGTTCACCCCGCTATCATCCAGAAGGCGAGGTCAGTACAGGTGCATCAAAGCAGGGACCGAGAGACTGAAAAACAGCTTCTATTTTAAGGCCATAAGACAGTTAAACAGCCACCACTAACATTGAGTGGCTGCTGCCAACACACTGACTCAACTCCAGCCACTTTAATAATGGGAATTGTTGGAAATTGATGTAAAATATATCACTAGCCACTTTAAACAATGCTACTTCATATAATGTTTACATACACTACATTACTCATCTCATATGTATATGTATATACTGTACCCTATATCATCTACTGCATCTTTATGTAATATATGTATCAAAAGCCACTGTAAACTATGTCACTTTGTTTACATAACCTACATTACTCATCTCATATATATGTACTGTACTCGATACCATCTACTGCATCTTGCCTATGCCGTTCTGTACCATCACTCATTCATATATCTTTATGTACATATTCTTTATTCCTTTACACTTGTGTGTATAAGGTAGTAGTTTTGGAATTGTTAGGTTAGATTACTCGTTGGTTATTACTGCATTGTCGGAACTAGAAGCACAAGTATTTCGCTACACTCGCATTAACATCTGCTAACCATGTGTATGTGGCAAATACATTTGATTTGATTTATTGGTAGTACTGCTTGACATCTTGGGAAAATCAAAAGAAATCAGCCAAGAACTCAGAAAAAAAATTCTGGTTCATCCTTGGGAGCAATTTCCAAACTCCAAAAGGTACCACGTTCATCTGTACAAACAATAGTACCCAAGTATAAACACTATGGGACCACGCAGCCGTCACACCGCTCAGGAAGGAGACGCGTTCTGTCTCCTAGAGATGAATGCACTTTGATGCAAAAAGGGCAAATCAATCCCAGACCAACAGCAAAGGACCTTGTGAAGATGCTGGAGGAAACAGGTACAACAGTATCTATATCCACAGTCAAACGAGTCCTATATCGACATAACCTGTAAGGCCGCTCAGCAAGGAAAAAGACACTGCTCCAAAACCACCATAAAAAAGCCAGACTACATTTGCAACTGCTCATGAGGAAAAAGATTGTACTTTTGGAGAAATGTCCTCTGGTCTGATGAAACAAAAATAGAACTGTTTGGCGATAATGACCATCATTATGTTTGGAGGAAAAAGGGGGAAGCTTGCAAGCCAAAGAACACCAACCGTGAAGCACGGGGGTGGCAGCATCATGTTGTGGGGGGGCTTTGCTGCAGGAGGGGCCGGTGCAATTCACAAAATAGATGGCTTCATGAGGGGGGAAATTATGTGGATATATTGAAGCAAACATCTCAAGACATCAGTCAGGAAGCTAAAACTTGATCGCAAATGGGTCTTCCAAATGGACAATGACCCCAAGCATACTTCCAAAGTTGTGGCAAAATGGCTTAATGACAACGAAGTCAAGGTATTGGAGTGGCCATCACAAAGCCCTGACCACAATCCTATAGAAAATGTGTGGGCAGAACTGAAAAAGCATGTTCGAGCAAGGAGGCCTACAAACCTGACTCAGTTACACCAGCTCTGCCAGGAGGAATGGGCCAAAATTCACCCAGCATATTGTGGGAAGCTTGTGGAAGTCTACCCGTAACGTTTGACCCAAGTTAAACAATTTAAAGGCAATGCTACCAAATACTAATTGAGTGTATGTAAACGTCTGACCCACTGGGATGAAAGAAATAAAAGCTGAAATAAATCATTCGCTGTACTATTATTCTGACATTTCACATTCTTAAAATAAAGTGTTGATCCTAACTGACCTAAGACAGGGAATTTTTACTAGGATTAAATGTCAGGAATTGTGAAAAACTGAGTTTAAATGTACTTGGCCAAGGTGTATGTAAACTTCCGACTTCAACCGTACCTTAAACCGTGATAGTATAAGCTAATGATAGGATGCCATTTGGGACACAAACAAAAGTAGTTCCCTACATAGGGAATAGGGTACAATTTCAGACATACATTGTGTGTTTGTTGGTGATTATTTAATTTAATTTCAAATGTGAAATAAGGCAGGTTATCCTTGTCTTATGAAGGCTGTGTCTTTTTATTTTCTGCAATACTGTGGAAAAATAATTATATACAATTTGAAAAAAAACGATGAAATAAAACAAATATGTAAATAAAAGCACATTTTTATAATATCTTTGTTTTTGTAAAATAATCAAGTAGAACCGTTATACAGAAGAGTATTACTTCATGTTAAATTATAATTACAATAATACAAGGTATACAGTCCTGTCGGAGAAATGAGAGAATATAAAATTATTGTGAACGTATGATATGAAAGAAATGCACTCACGCCAAACCAAATGGCACCCTATTCCCTTTATAGTGCACATCTTTTTACCAGTGCCCAAAAGGCTCAAGTCAAAAGTAGTGCACTATACAGGGAATAGGGTGCCATTTGGGAAACATTCCACATCTCAATCATGGACGTTCTTGGAGCTTAAACACACTCAACAGCAGCATGAAGGATGAGTGGACTCAGTCTGCTAATTCTTCATGTGCTAAGGCCACATAATGGCTCCATGACTGCATCCCAAATGGCCCCCCATGGGTTCTGGTCAAAGGTAGTGCACTATGTTGGTGATAGGGTACAATTTGGGATGCTACCCACGCCTCTGTCTCTCATCTGTCTCTTTCCTACATTTTCTTCAATGCCCAACATCCCATTTCCTCACAGTCCAACATCCCATTTCCTCACAGTCCAACATCCCATTTCCACACACACACACACACACACACACACACACACACACACACACACACACACACACACACACACACACACACACACACACACACACACACACACAGAGATCAAAACATTAGGGTCAGAGGTCATACACACACACACACAAATGGCTGCTGCATTTTATGTCTGCTTTGTTCATTTTAGTTTTTGCTGCAGTCTTTTGGCACCCATTAGATTAGAGACGACACCATTCTATATACTTTCGGCCCGTCATTGGACACTGTGCTATCTAACCTCCAAACGAGCTTCAATGCCATACAGCACTCCTTCCGTGGCCTCCAACTGCTCTTAAACGCGAGTAAAACCAAATGCATGCTTTTCAACCGATCGCTGCCTGCACCCGCATGCCCGACTAGCATCACCACCCTGGATGGTTCCGACCTTGAATATGTGGACATCTATAAGTACCTAGGTGTCTGGCTAGACTGCAAACTCTCCTTCCAGACTCACATCAAACATCTCCAATCGAAAATCAAATCAAGAGTCGGCTTTCTATTCCGCAACAAAGCCTCCTTCACTCACGCCGCCAAGCTTACCCTAGTAAAACTGACTATCCTACCGATCCTCGACTTCGGCGATGTCATCTACAAAATGGCTTCCAACACTCTACTCAGCAAACTGGATGCAGTCTATCACAGTGCCATCCGTTTTTTCACTAAAGCACCTTATACCAACCACCACTGAGACTTGTATGCTCTAGTCGGCTGGCCCTCGCTACATATTCGTCGCCAGACCCACTGGCTCCAGGTCATCTACAAGTCCATGCTAGGTAAAGCTCCGCCTTATCTCAGTTCACTGGTCACGATGGCAACACCCATCCGTAGCACGCGCTCCAGCAGGTGTATCTCACTGATCATCCCTAAAGCCAACACCTCATTTGGCCGCCTTTCATTCCAGTACTCTGCTGCCTGTGACTGGAACGAACTGCAAAAATCGCTGAAGTTGGAGACTTTTATCTCCCTCACCAACTTCAAACATCAGCTATCCGAGCAGCTAACCGATCGCTGCAGCTGTACATAGTCTATTGGTAAATAGCCCACCCATTTTCACCTACCTCATTCCCATACTGTTTTTATACTGTTTTTTTATTTATTTACTTTTCTGCTCTTTTGCACACCAATATCTCTACCTGTACATGACCATCTGATCATTTATCACTCCAGTGTTAATCTGCAAAATTGTAATTATTCGCCTACCTCCTCATGCCTTTTGCACACATTGTATATAGACTGCCCCTTTTTTCTACTGTGTTATTGACTTGTTAATTGTTTACTCCATGTGTAACTCTGTGTTGTCTGTTCACACTGCTATGCTTTATCTTGGCCAGGTCGCAGTTGCAAATGAGAACTTGTTCTCAACTAGCCTACCTGGTTAAATAAAGGTGGAAAAAAAAAAAAAAAAAAAAAAAAAGAGATTCCAAACACAAGACTGATACCAAACCATGTACATCAGTCTGTGCTGGTCAGGGATAGCACAGAACAGTTCTGAGCTCCTTAGTGCTGTCCACTGGGACCAAGGACCAGAGACCAGGGCCTGGGTTCAGCCTGGGTAAGATCACTATCTATCCCTCCTGGTACATACATGTATCACCACTCCCTACGTACCAAACTTATTCCATACATAGAGCACTAATATTGACCAGAGTCCTATGGGCCCTGGTGTAAAGCATTGCACTATATAGGGAATAGGTTGCCATGGTCTTTCTAGGATAATAACCCCCTTTAAATACACACATACATCAAAAACGAAGTAAAGGATACAGTAGGTGTATAAAAGTTTAAACACTGTAGTATAACCTCAATCATCCCTTCGTTGGTGGCATAATAATACCATTAATATAATATGCTGATAAAATAAACAGATTTCATACAGGGAAGGCATTTATTTAGAAAAAAAATGCATGAGGAAGTAAAAAGATTGTAACGAGTTTATGAATGAAGCGGAACCTTTGAACAGAGGGCCCCCATCCTCATCCCTTCCGTCCTACCAACCCCGCCCGATCAAACACGTGTTTATTTACAGAAATGTACTCTAATCTACTCCTATGTTTTCAATTGGAAGGAAAGGTGAGAGCTGGAAGAAAGATATATAGAAGAAAGCCAAGAGGACTCTAGTAGAAGCAGAGATCTAAGAAGGACATTTCTTTCTCTTCTGATCTGTGGCTGGCAGCAACATTATGTCCCCCAAATGGCACCCTATTCCATATGTAGAGCAATACTTTTGAGTAGTACCCATAAGTATCTGAGCAAAAGCAGTGCACTATATAGGGAATAGGGCACTGAGATCCTATATGTTATATATTGGTTCTATATGTAATTGTATATGGTGCCACTTGGGACACAACAGAAGTCACAGTATTGAAACATGGCCCCTACAGATGGACCACGCCACCTCTGTCCTCCAGCATGAGTACCTTGTCCTCCTGCATGCATTCCAAATGGCACCCTATCCCCTGTGTAGTTCACTTTTTTTTGATCAGGACCCATAGGGCTCTGGTTAAAAGTAGGGCACTATATAGGGAATCAGGTGCCATTTGGCATGGAACTCATGGCCCTCCTCTCTCCTCCATAGTGGGTTCGATTCCCGGGACCAACCATATGTAAAATGTATGCAATGCATAAGTTACTTTGGCTAAAAGTGTCTGCTTAAATGGCATATATTATTATTATTATATTATTATGTCAAATCAACAATGATTGTCAACGTCTTAAGTGAATAATGAGGGTGGATGACATAATCAGAGTTTACCTACAGCCACAGGTTAGCCTCTGTGTGTAGGCCTACACATCCACCACTACAGAGCACTGTACAAAATACCCAAATGGGGTTAAGCAAAGTAACAACTACTATATTATACGTAGCAACATCAAAACTGTACCATAGCCAGCATCAAACTGAAGAGTACACTAACCAGTACCATATCGGGCCACGTCCTCGATCTGTATCTCTTGATAAACGTATGCCGTATGCCGTATTGCCGACCTCGCAAAACTTTAGAGTGAACCATATCCTCCTCTCGATCACCCCAGAGCCCATCACTACCTCCCAAATGGCATCCTATTCCCGATATCTTATGGTGAGGCTCTGGTCAAAAGTAGTGCACTATATAGGGGATGGGGTGCCTTTTGAGACGCTACCCTAGTCTACAACAACAGCCTGCTACATCAAAACTCAACAATGGTTGAACCTGGACAACAGAAGCCTCAGGACATTGAATTTTAAAAGTGAATGTCACTCAAAACTCTGAACCTTTGGTCCACAACTCCATATAAAAATACTAAAAAATGTTTCTAAATGCCTTTTTCTTCTTCTATTTAGGTATAAATATGGATATTCTACTGTGCAAGTGAGATAAACCAATACAATCATATTTGAGGATGGGGGACTGAGGGTATTTTGTACGAATTGTAGAGATTTATTTAAATACAAAAGCTCTTTCACCCACTTCCAAAACACACAGTATTGACCTCAGGTGGGTGAAATGTGGGGTAGTCGTAGATCGTAATGAGATGAGATAGAAAATTACAGAGGAGGAGGAAGAAGCATTTGAAGAAGCATGCTACAGCTCCATCCTTCCCCGATTAGGTTACCTTATATAAGTGGCATACTGTATAAAAAACTGTATTTCATTATATAGTCCACACATACAGTGCCTTGCAAAAGTATTCATTCCCCTTGGTGTTTATCCTATTTTGTTGCATTACAACCTGTCATTTAAATGGATTTTTATTTGGATTTCATGTAATGGACATACACAAAATAGTCCAAATTGGTGAAGTGAAATTTAAAAAATTACTTATTTTTTTATTTATTAAAAAAAAAAATTAAAAGGGAAAAGTGGTATGTGCATACTGTATGTATTCACCCCCTTTGCTATGAAGCCCCTAAATAAGATATGGTGCAACCAATTACCTTCAGAAGTCACATAATTAGTTCAATAAAGTCCACCTTTGTGCAATCTAAGTGTCACATGATCTCAGTATACCTGTTCTAAAAGGCCCCAGAGTCTGCAACACCACCAAGCAAGGGGCACCACCAAGCAAGCGGCACCATGAAGACCAAGGAGCTCTACAAACAGATCAGGGACAAAGTTGTGGAGAAGTACAGATCAGGGTTGGGTTATAAAAAAATATCAGAAACTTTGAACAACCCACGGAGCACCATTAAATCCATTATTAAAAATTGAAAGAATATGGCACCAAAACAAACCTGCCAAGAGAGGGCCCCAACCAAAACTCACAGACCAGGCAAGGAGGGCGTTAAAATCAGAGAGGCAACAAAGAGACCAAAGATAAACCTGAAGGATCTGAAAAGTTCCACAGCGGAGATTAGAGTATCTGTCCATAGGACCACTTTAAGCCGTACACTCCACAGAGCTGGGCTTTAAAACAAGAAGGTACTCTGGTCAGATGAGACTAAAATTGAGCTTTTTGGCCATCAAGGAAAACACTATGTCTGGCGCAAACAAAACACCTCTCATCACTCCAAGAACCCCATGCTGCCACCACCATGCTGTGGGGCTGTTTTTCATTGGCAAGGACTGGGAAACTGGTCAGAATGGTGGATGGCGCTAAATACAGGGAAATTCTTGAGGGAAACCTGTTCCAGTCCTTCCAGCAGGACAATGACCATAAGCATACTGCTAAAGCAACACTTGAGTGGTTTAAGGGGAAACATTTAAATGTCTTGGAATGGCCTAGTCAAAGCCCAGACCTCAATCCAATTGAGAATCTGTAGTATGACTTAAAGATTGCTGTACACCACCAGAACCCATCCAACTTGAAGGAGCTGGAGCAGTTTCTCCTTGAAGAATGGGTAAAAAGCCCAGTGGCTAGATGTGCCACCTCTCCTCTTTTGACCTCACCCTCTCACCTTCCCCCTACTCACAAGGCAGAGAAATACGACCTCATCTTTACAGAGCTTATAGTCTCCGACCACTACCTTGTATCCTTTCCCTCTCGAGACATACCCCAAGAGACTTGCAGCTGTAATTGTTGCAAAAGGTGGCTCTACAAGGTATTAACTTTGGGAGTGAATAGTTATGCACGCTCAAGTTCCGTTTTTTTGTCTTATTTCTTGTTTGTTTCACAATAAAAATCTGTTGCATGTTGTGCTAATCAAATGATACAAACCCCCCAAAATCCATTTTAATACCAGGTTGTAAGACAACAAAATAGGAAAAATGCCAAGGGAGGTGAATACTTTCGCAAGCCACTGTACCCCTCTTCTGGCAATGGAACCCCACCGTACCATGGAGTCGTATCTCACCGTATCATGAAGAGTCGAACCCCACCGTACCATGGAGTCGTATCTCACCGTATCATGAAGAGTCGAACCCCACCGTACCATGGAGAGTCATACCCCACCCTACCATGGAGAGTCGTACCCCACCGTACCATGGAGTCGTATCCCACCGTACCATGGAGAGTCGTACCCCACCCTACCATGGAGAGTCGTACTCCACCCTACCATGGAGAGTCGTACCCCACCGTACCATGGAGAGTCGTATCCCACCGTACCATGGAGAGTCGTACCCCACCCTACCATGGAGAGTCGTACTCCACCGTACCATGGAGTCATATCTCACCGTACCATGGAGAGTCGTACCCCACCCTACCATGGAGAGTCGTACTCCACCGTACCATGGAGTCGTATCCCACCGTACCATGAAAAGTCGAACCCCATTGTACCATGGAGAGTCGTACCCCTCCGTACCATGGAGTCATATCTCACCGTACCATGGAGAGTCGTACCCCACCCTACTATGGAGAGTCGTACTCCACCGTACCATGGAGTCGTATCCCACCGTACCATGAAGAGTCGAACCCCACCGTACCATGGAGTCATATCTCACCGTACCATGGAGAGTCGTACCCAACCCTACCATGGAGAGTCGTACCCCACCCTACCATGGAGTCGTATCCCACCGTACCATGAAGAGTCGAACCCCACCGTACCATGAAGAGTCGAACCCCACTGTACCATGGAGAGTCGTACCCCACCGTACCATGGAGTCGTATCCCACCGTACCATGAAGAGTCGAACCCCACCGTACCATGGAGAGTCGTACCCAACCGTACCATGGAGAGTCGAACCCCACCGTACCATGGAGAGTCGTACCCCACCGTACCATGGAGAGTCGAACCCCACCGTACCATGGAGAGTCGTACCCCTCCGTACCATGGAGTCGTATCCCACCGTACCATGGAGCCGTACCCAGCCGTACCATGGAGAGTCGAACCCCACCGTACCATGGAGAGTCATACCCCTCCGTACCATGGAGTCGTATCCCACCGTACCATGAAGAGTCGAACCCCACCGTACCATGGAGAGTCGTACCCAACCGTACCATGCAGAGCCGTACCCAGCCGTACCATGGAGAGTCGTACCCCACTGTACCATTGAGTGTCGTACCCCACCGTACCATGGAGTCGTATCCCACCGTACCATGAAGAGTCGAACCCCACCGTATCATGAAGAGTCGAACCCCACCCTACCATGAAGAGTCGAACCCCACCCTACCATGGAGAGTCGTACCCCACCCTACCATGGAGAGTCGTACCCCACCGTACCATGAAGAGTCGTACCCCACCGTACCATGGAGAGCCGTACCCAGCCGTATCATGAAGAGTCGAACCCCACCCTACCATGAAGAGTCGAACCCCACCCTACCATGGAGAGTCGTACCCCACCCTACCATGGAGAGTCGTACCCCACCGTACCATGAAGAGTCGTACCCCACCGTACCATGGAGAGCCGTACCCAGCCGTACCATGGAGAGTCGTACCCAGCCGTACCATGGAGAGCCGTACCCCACCGTACCATGGAGAGTCGTACCCAGCCGTACCATGGAGAGTCATACCCCACCGTACCATGGAGAGTCGTACCCCATCGTACCAGGGAGACCCATACCCCACCGTACCATGGAGAGCCGTACCCAGCCGTACCATGGAGATTCGTACCCAGCCGTACCATGGAGAGTCGTACCCCACCGTACCATGGAGTCGTATCCCACCGTACCATGAAGAGTCGAACCCCACCGTATCATGAAGAGTCGAACCCCACCCTACCATGAAGAGTCGAACCCCACCCTACCATGGAGAGTCGTACCCCACCCTACCATGGAGAGTCGTACCCCACCGTACCATGAAGAGTCGTACCCCACCGTACCATGGAGAGCCGTACCCAGCCGTACCATGGAGAGTCGTACCCAGCCGTACCATGGAGAGTCGTACCCAGCCGTACCATGGAGAGTCGTACCCAGCCGTACCATGGAGAGTCGTGCCCCACCGTACCATGGAGAGTCCCACCCAGCCGTGCCCATGGAGAGCCGTACCAGCCGTACCATGGAGAGTCGCCCCCCGTACCATGGAGAGTCGTACCCAGCCGTACCATGGAGAGCCGTACCCAGCCGTACCATGGAGAGTCGTACCCAGCCGTACCATGAAGAGTCGTACCCCACCGTACCATGGAAAGTCATGGAGAGCCGTCGTGCCACCCAGCCGTACCATGGAGAGTCGTGCCCAGCCGTGCCATGGAGAGCCGTACCCAGCCGTACCATGGAGAGTCGTGCCCAGCCGTACCATGGAGAGTCGTACCCAGCCGTACCATGGAGAGCCGTACCCAGCCGTATCATGGAGAGTCGTACCCAGCCGTACCATGAAGAGTCGTACCCCACCGTACCATGGAGAGCCGTACCCAGCCGTACCATGGAGAGTCGTACCCAGCCGTACCATGGAGAGCCGTACCCAGCCGTACCATGGAGAGTCGTACCCAGCCGTACCATGAAGAGTCGTACCCCTCCGTACCATGGAGAGCCATACCCTACCGTACCATGGAGAGTCGTACCCAGCCGTACCATGGAGAGTCGTACCCATCCGTACCATGGAGAGCCGTACCCAGCGGTACCATGGAGAGTCGTACCCCACCGTACCATGGAGAGTCGTACCCCACCGTACCATGGAGAGCCGTACCCAGCCGTACCATGGAGAGTCTTACCCAGCCGTACCATGAAGAGTCGTACCCAGCCGTACCATGGAGAGCCGTACCCAGCTGTACCATGGAGAGTCGTACCCAGCCGTACCATGGAGAGTCGTACACAGCCGTACCATGGAGAGTCGTACCCCACCGTACCATGGAGAGTCGTACCCCACCGTACCATGGAGAGCCGTACCCCACCGTACCATGGAGAGCCGTACCCAGCCGTACCATGGAGAGCCGTACCCAGCCGTACCATGGAGAGTCGTACCCATCCGTACCATGGAGAGTCGTACCCAGCCGTACCATGGAGAGTCGTACCCCACCGTACCATGGAGTCGTATCCCACCGTACCATGAAGAGTCGAACCCCACCGTATCATGAAGAGTCGAACCCCACCGTACCATGAAGAGTCGAACCCCACCCTACCATGGAGAGTCGTACCCCACCGTACCATGGAGAGTCGTACCCCACCGTACCATGAAGAGTCGTACCCCACCGTACCATGGAGAGCCGTACCCATCCGTACCATGGAGAGTCGTACCCAGCCGTACCATGGAGAGCCGTACCCCACCGTACCATGGAGAGTCGTACCCAGTCGTACCATGGAGAGTCGTACCCAGCCGTACCATGGAGAGTCGTACCCCACCGTACCATGGAGAGTCGTACCCAGCCGTACCATGGAGAGCCGTACCCAGCCGTACCATGGAGAGTCGTACCCATCCGTACCATGAAGAGAACCCCACCCGTACCCCACCGTACCATGGAGGCCGTACCCAGCCGTACCATGGAGAGTCGTACCCAGCCGTACCTTGGAGAGTCGTACCCAGCCGTACCATGGAGAGCCGTACCCAGCCGTACCATGAAGAGTCGTACCCCACCGTACCATGGAGAGCCGTACCCAGCCGTACCATGGAGAGTCGTACCCAGCCGTACCATGGAGAGTCGTACCCAGCCGTACCATGGAGAGTCGTACCCAGCCGTACCATGAAGAGTCGTACCCAGCCGTACCATGGAGAGCCGTACCCAGCCGTACCATGGAGAGCCGTACCCAGCCGTACCATGGAGAGTCGTACCCCACCGTACCATGGAGAGTCGTACCCAGCCGTACCATGGAGAGTCGTACCCAGCCGTACCATGAAGAGTCGTACCCCACCGTACCATGGATTCGTATCCCACCGTACCATGGAGTCGTATCCCACCGTATCATGAAGAGTCGAACCCCACCCTACCATGAAGAGTCGAACCCCACCCTACCATGGAGAGTCGTACCCCACCCTACCATGGAGAGTCGTACCCCACCGTACCATGAAGAGTCGTACCCCACCGTACCATGGAGATCCGTACCCAGCCGTACCATGGAGAGTCGTACCCAGCCGTACCATGGAGAGCCGTACCCCACCGTACCATGGAGAGTCGTACCCACCCGTACCATGGAGAGTCGTACCCAGCCGTACCATGGAGAGTCGTACCCCACCGTACCATGGAGAGTCGTACCCAGCCGTACCATGGAGAGCCGTACCCAGCCGTACCATGGAGAGTCGTACCCAGCCGTACCATGGAGAGTCGTACCCAGCCGTACCATGGAGAGTCGTACCCAGCCGTACCATGGAGAGCCGTACCCAGCCGTACCATGGAGAGTCGTACCCATCCGTACCATGAAGAGCCGTACCCCACCGTACCATGGAGAGCCGTACCCATCCGTACCATGGAGAGCCGTACCCAGCCGTACCATGGAGAGTCGTACCCAGCCGTACCATGGAGAGTCGTACCCAGCCGTACCATGGAGAGTCGTACCCCACCGTACCATGGAGTCGTATCCCACCGTACCATGAAGAGTCGAACCCCACCGTATCATGAAGAGTCGAACCCCACCCTACCATGAAGAGTCGAACCCCACCCTACCATGGAGAGTCGTGCCCACCCCCACCCTACCATGGAGAGTCGTGCCCACCGTACCATGAAGAGTCGTACCCCACCGTACCATGGAGAGCCGTACCCAGCCGTACCATGGAGAGTCGTACCCAGCCGTACCATGGAGAGCCGTACCCCACCGTACCATGGAGAGTCGTACCCAGCCGTACCATGGAGAGTCGTACCCAGCCGTACCATGGAGAGTCGTACCCCACCGTACCATGGAGAGTCGTACCCAGCCGTACCATGGAGAGCCGTACCCAGCCGTACCATGGAGAGTCGTACCCAGCCGTACCATGGAGAGTCGTACCCAGCCGTACCATGGAGAGCCGTACCCAGCCGTACCATGGAGAGTCGTACCCATCCGTACCATGAAGAGCCGTACCCCACCGTACCATGGAGAGCCGTACCCAGCCGTACCATGGAGAGTCGTACCCAGCCGTACCATGGAGAGTCGTACCCAGCCGTACCATGGAGAGCCGTACCCAGCCGTACCATGGAGAGTCGTACCCAGCCGTACCATGGAGAGTCGTACCCAGCCGTACCATGAAGAGTCGTACCCAGCCGTACCATGGAGAGCCGTACCCAGCCGTACCATGGAGAGTCGTACCCCACCGTACCATGGAGAGCCGTACCCCACCGTACCATGGAGAGTCGAACCCAGCCGTACCATGGAGAGCCGTACCCCACCGTACCATGGAGAGCCGTACCCAGCCGTACCATGGAGAGCCGTACCCAGCCGTACCATGGAGAGTGGTCCTTGACCCACCAGTTGTTCTCTTTCTTGTCGGATGTAAAATCACAATATTGGCGTGAAGGCTATTATACCGTGATGCCTTGGATGTGTCCCGAATGGCACCCTATTCCCTATATAGTGCACATCTTTTGATCAGAGCCCTATGGCCTTGGTCAAAACTAGTGCACTACATGGGGATTATGTTTCATTTTCCTTCACTTCTTGGGTGCGCCCTTTGGCCATGCCAGTTGAGCAGTTTGTGGTGGCATCGAGAACAAGCAGGTTAAAAAGAGGTCCACTTACGGAGTACAAGCGGTCGCCTTGCCTGAGTACAGCAGGGACGCAAGACCATCTTCTTGAACATGTAAGAGAGTGTGTGTGTTAATATCTGTGAGTGTAAAGGAGTGTGTGCATAATATGGAGAGCAGGTCCTTAGATGTAGTTGTATACAGTATGTTTATACAAGGACATATTAACGTCAAAATAATATAATCTTCATATCTTTACCCCAATGAGATTATAGTTGAAGTCGGAAGTTTAGATACAGTCCTGTGAAAAAGTACTTGCCCACTTCCCGATTTCTTATTTTCTGTCACACTTAAATGTTTCAGATCAAACAGATTTTTATATTACACAAAGAGTAAACATAAAATGCAGTTTTTAAGTGATCATTTTATTTATTAAGGGAAAAAAGCTATCCGAACCTTCATGGCCCTATGTGAAAAAGTAATTGCTCCCTAAACCTAATAACTGGTTGTTTGCGATAACTGACAATGAGTCTTTCACATCGCTGTGGAGGAATTCTGGCCCACTCTTCTTTTCAGAATTGTTTTAATTCAGCCACATTGGAGGGTTTTCGAGCATGAACCGCCTTTTTGAGGTCACGCCACAGCAACTCAATCGGATTCAAGTCCGGACTTTGACTAGGCCACTCCAAAACCATTTGTTTTTTAAAGCCATTCAGAGGTGGACTTGCTGGTGTCTCTTGGATCATTGTCCTGCTGCAGAACCCAAGTGCGCTTCAGCTTGAGGTCACGAACTGATGGCCGGACATTCTCCTTCAGGATATTTTGGTAGAAAGCAGAATTCATGGTTCCATCAATCACAACAAGTGGTCCAGGTCCTGAAGCAGCAAAGTAGCCCCAGACCATCACACTACCACCACCATATTTGACTGTTGGTATGATTTTCTTTTTCTGAAATGCTCTGTTACTTTTATGCCAGATGTAACGGGACACACACCTTCCAAAAAGTTCAACTTTTGTCTCCTCAGTATTTTCCCAAAGGTCTTGGGGATTATCAAGATGCCAAAAGTGAGACAAGCCTTTATGTTATTCTTGGTCAGCAGTGGTTTTCGCCTTGGAACTCTGCCATGGATGGCATTTTTGCCCAGTCTCTTTCTTATGGTTGAGACATGAAAACGGACCTTAACTGAGGCAAGTGAGGCCTGCAGTTCTTTAGATGTTGTTGTGGGTTCTTTTGTGACCTCTTGGATGAGTCGTCGCTGCGCTCTTGGGGTGATTTTGGTAGGCCGGCCACTCCTGGGAAGGTTCACCAGTGTTCCAAATGTTCTCCATTTGTGGATAATGGCCCTGACCGTGGTTCGCTGGAGTCCCAAAGCTTTAGAAATGGCTTTGTAACCCTTTCCACGCTGATAGATGTCAATTACTTTGTTCCTCATCTGTTCCTGAATTTCTTTGGATCGCGGCATGATGTCTTGCTTTTTGAGATCTTTTGACCTACTTCACTTTGTCAGACAGGTTCTATTGAAGTGATTTCCTGAGTCAACAGGTCTGGCAGTAATCAGGCCTGGGTGTGGCTAGTGAAATTGAACTCAGCTTTCCAAAAAATGTGATTAACCACAGTAAATTCATGATATAACAAGGGGGGAAATTACTTTGTCACATAGGGCCATGAAGGTCCGGATAGCTTTTCCCTTAATAAATAAAATGATCACTTAAAAACTGCATTTTGTGTTTACTTGGGTTATCTTTGTGTAATATTAACATTTGTTTGACGATCTGAAACATTTAAGTGCGACAAATGTGCAAAACAAATAAGAAATCAGGAATACTTTTTCACAGCACTGTACACTTAGGTTGGAGTCATTAAAACTTGTTGTTCAACCACTTCTTGTTAACAAACTATAGTTTTGGCAAGTCGGTTAGGACATCTACTTTGTGCAGGGCACAAGTATTTTTCCAACAATTGTATACAGACAGATTAATTCACAAGTCCAGTGGGTCAGAAGTGTACATACACTAAGTTGACAGTGCCTTTAAACAGCTTGGAAAATTCCAGAAAATGATGTCACGGCTTTAGAAGTTTCTGATGTATTTCAAGGCCTTCTTTCAAACTAAGTGCCTCTTTGCTTGACATCATGGAAAATCTAAAGAAATCAGCCAAGACCTCGGACAAAACATTGTAGACCTCCAAGAGTCTGGTTCATCCTTGGGAGCAATTTCCAAATGCCTGAAGGTACCACATTCATCTGTACAAACAATAGTACGCAAGTATAAACTCCATGGACAACGCAGCCGTCATACCGCTCAGGTATGTCTCCTAGAGATGAACGTACTTTGGTGCGAAAAGTGCAAACCAATCCCAGAACAACAGCAAAGAACCTTGTGAAGATGCTGGAGGAAACAGGTACAACAGTATCTATATACACAGTAAAAACGAGTCCTATATCAGCAAGGAAAAAGACACTGTTCCAAAACCACCATAAAAAAGCCAGACTACGGTTTGCAACTGCACATGAGGAAAAAGATTGTACTTTTGGAGAAATGTCATCTGGCCTGATGAAACAAAAATAGAACATTTTTGCCATAATGACCATCGTTATGTTTGGAGGAAAAAGGGGGAGGCTTGCAAGCCGAAGAACACCATCCCAACCGTGAAGCACGGAGGTGGGAGCATCATGTTGTGGGGGGGCTTTGCTGCAGGAGGGACTGGTGCACTTCACAAAATAGATGTCATCATGAGGTAGGAAAATTATGTGGATATATTGAAGCAACATCTCAGGACATCAGTCAGGAAGCTAAAGCTTGGTCGCAAATGGGTCTTCCAAATGGACAATGACCCCAAGCATACTTCCAAAGTTGTGGCAAAATGGCTTAAGGACAACACAGTCAATGTATTGGAGTGGCCATCACAAAGCCCTGACCTAAATCCCATAGAAAATTTGTGCACAAAACTGAAAAAGTGTGTGCGAGCAAGGAGGCCTACAAACCTGATTCAGTTACACCATCTCTGTCAGGAGGAATGGGCCAAAATTCACCCACTTATTGTGGGAAGCTTGTGTAAGGCTACCCAAAACGTTTGACCCAAGTTAAACTTCTGATCCACTGGGAATGTGATGAAAGAAATAAAAGCTGAAATAAATCATTCTCTCTACTATTCTTCTGACATTTCCCATTCTTAAAATAAAGTGGTGATTCTAGCTGACCTAAAACAGGGAATTTTTACTAGGATTAAATATCAGGAATTGTGAAAAACTGAGTTTAAATGTATTTGGCTAAGGTGTATGTAAACTTCTGACTTCAACTGTATATACAGAGATGGGTTGAGAGGAAAGAGAGAGAGAGTCAAACTGAGAGGTGTGAAGGTGAAGAGATATATCTAGGATGCTTTCTATCAGCATGTAAATAATCTCACTGTGTGAAACACCCTCCTCTCCTCGTTTAAGAAAAGTACTTCCAGCTTCTCTTTCTCTTATCATTTCATGTCTTCCCTCCCTTGATTGTGGCTTTCGCTTTATCAGCTCTCAGAGCTTAAGATTGCACACAATAGAGTGTTTGAGAGAAACTGTGTAAGATTGTTTGTGTATATGGGATAGAGCAAGTGTGTAGAGAGCAGAAATGCATAGACCCAAAAAATATGGACGAAGCCATCAATGACGTCGTTTCCTATGAGAATGCTCAGTGGCGCATTTGATGAAGAGGAAGTGTCATTTCAGCGTGTCGCAGTCTTGCTACATGGAAGAGTTTTTGGAAACATTGCATGGGCAATTTGAGCTACTCTAGGAAGTGATGTGGCAGGCTAGCTCTGTGCTGCCTCCTCTCATGGAGTTTATCAAGTTAAAGGCTGACCGAGGTACTGCAGGCTGACATTGGCAACGAAATGATCCCATAACTTTGTCTGTGTGTGATTTAAAGTAGTCGGTTCAAGGACATACATCTGGTGAAAAATAAAAAATTATTGGTACCAATATTTGTGTATATAACAAAAATGTATATTCACAAATATTGACCACGAAGATCGGCACTTCCCCAGTCACTTTAATTAGGGATCCTGTTATCTGGAAACAATGACTGCAGTATTACGTCGGTCTTCAAATCCTCAATGCCAGGGGGACAGTCGTTCTCCCCGGGTGAGTGTATCTTTCTGCTTCACTCTGACAAGTACGTTTGTTTTTAGGTGTATACAGTACATTCGGAAAGTATTCAGACTTTTCCACATTTTGTTACGATATAGCCGTATTCTAACATGGATTACAATGATTTATTTCTCATCAATCTACACATAATACCCCATAATAACATAGCGAAAACAGGTTTCTATACATTTTTGAAAATGTATTGCGAATAAAAAACTAAATTACCTCATTTACATAAGTATTCAGACCCTTTGCTATGAGACTCAAAACTGAGCTCAGGTGCATCCTGTTTCCATTGATCATCCTTGAGATGTGTCTAAACTCCACCTGTGGTACATTCAATTGATTAGACATGATTTTGAAAGTCACACACCTGTCTATATAAGGTCCCACAGTTGACAGTGCATATCCGTACAGACCGAGACATGTTTGTGTCGAGGCACAGATCTGGGGAAGGGTACCAAAACATTTCTGCAGCATTGAAGGTCCCCAAGAACACAGTGGCCTCCATCATTATTAAATGGAGGACGTTTGGAACCACCAAGACTCTTCCTAGAGCTGGCCACCCGGCAAACGGAGCAATCGGGGAGAAGGGCCTTGGTCAGGGAGGTGACCAAGAACCCGGGGTCAAGGGGTCACTCTAATAGAGCTCCAGAGTTCCTCTGTGGAGGTGGGAGGACCTTCCAGAAGAACATCCATCTCTGCAGCACTACACCAATCAGGCCTTTATGGTAGCGTGGCCATACGGAAGCCACTCCTCAGTAAAAAGCACATGACAGCCTGCTTGGAGTTTCCCAAAAGGCACCCAAAGGACTCTCAGACCATGAGAAACAAGATTTTCTGGTCTGATGAAACCAAGATTGAATGCCGTGACGCTTGGATTGAATGCCAAGCGTCACGTTCTGAATACTTATGTAAATGTGATATTTCATTTTTTTATAAATGTGCAAAAAAAAAAAAACTGTTTTTGCATTATGGGGTATTGTGTGTAAAATATTGAGGGAAAAAATGATTTAATCCATTTTAGAATAAGGCTGTACCATAACCAAATGTGGAAAAAGTCAAGGGTTCTGAATACTTTCCGAATGCACTGTATGCACGTATCTGTGTGTATGAAAACCACTGTGTACTACACAATACATCAATCACACGTGTGTCTGCATCCTCTGCGTGTGTCTCTGATTGTAGTCAGTACCAGGAGGAGAGGAGTAGGAGAAGCGGGTGGAGGTACCATACTTCCCAAGCAGAGTTTCTGGACCAGGACCTAGTCCTTGGACTGGCCCTGGTCCCACCCCTTGTCCAGTCGGGTACATCTCATAGGCTGGCCCTACTTCCGGGGGCGGGGCAAAGCCCATCCGATAGGTGGGATACTTGGCGGGGTAGCCGTAGTTGTCATAGGTGAGCTGAGTGTTGCTGTCCAATAGGCCGCAGTCACCGGGGAATTCGCTGGTCTGTGAAGTGGGATGGGAGGGATGGGTGACGTTGGGCGGTGCTTGGCTCTGCCCAGCCCTAGTGAAGGTGTTGAACTGGGCGTAGCTAGTATGAGACATCCTGGATGGAGGTCGGGGGTCGTAGCACCCTGCCCGTGACCCCGGATTCCCCGGGACCCCTCCTGCCACCACCGCCCCACCGGGGCCCCCTGGTGGTCCACTGGAGTTAGCCCCTGTAGCTCCCCCCAGGGGGTTGGAGTTCCGGAACTCTCCCTGGTACATCATAGAGCGGGACGACGGCCTGGCATCGTCGTGGGTGGTCGCGCGGACATTGTAGTAGCCGTTCGTCGGATCCTAAGAATAGAGATGATGAGGAAATAGTGAGATTTTTACATGGGTTAAAATGTGAGGTTTGAGCATTATTTGAGGTGTGAGCTAGTCATGTTTGATATGTTGTGTGTTAGTTGTGCATTGTACTGTCCTAAGGATAGAGGTGAGGCGATAGTGAGCTTTTTTCAAGCTTACATGAGTGTTTACATTTGAGATGTGAGCATATTTGAGGTTAGGTAGTCAATGTGATAATTTGTGCGATGGGTTTATGTGTATTGTGTTGTATACAGTCACCCATCTACACACAATACCCCATAATGACAAAGTGAAAACTTGTTTTTAGAAATGTTTATGAAATACAGAAATATCTCATTTTCAATACATGTTAGAATCACATTTGGCGTCTTTCTTGGTAAGTCTCTAAGAGCTTTGCAGACCTGGATTGTGCAATATTTGCACATTTTCATTAAAAAAAAAATGAAGCTCTGGCAAGTTCATTGTGGATCATTGCTAAACATTTTCTAGTCCATAGATTTTCAATCCGATTTAAGTCAAAACTGTAACTAGTATATTTGGCCTTGTGTTTTAGGTTATTGTCCTGCTGAAAGGTGAATTTGTCTCCCAGTGTCTGTTGGAAAGCAGACTAAAGCAGGTTTTCCTTTAGGATTTTGCTTGTGCTTAGCTCTATTCCATTTCTTTTTATCCTAAAAAACACCCTAGTCCTTGCTGATGATAAGCATACACATAACATGATCTAGCCAACACCATGCTTGAAAATATGAAGAGTGGTACTCAGTGATATGTTGTGTTGGATTTGCCCCAAACATAACATTTTGTATTTAGGACATTAAGTTGGAAAACCTCCCTGGTCTGATTGAATCTGTGTTTGAAATGCACTGCTCAACTAAGGGACATTACAGGTAATTGCATGTGTGGGGAGATGAGTTAGTCATTCAAAAATCATGTTAAACACTATTATTGTACACAGAGTGAGACCATGCAACTTATTATGTGACTTGTTAGCATTTATTTCCTATTTAGGCACACAACAAAGGGGTTGAATCATACTTATTGACTCAAGATATTTCAGCTTTTCATTTTTTATTAATTTGTAAACCTTTCGACAGTGACTATTTTAAATTCAGGCTGTAACAAAATGTAGAAAACCTCAAAGGGTGTGAATACTTTCTGAAGGCACTGAATGTATGAGATTTATTTTTATTTGACTAGGCAAGTCAGTTAAGAACAAATTCTTATTTTCAATGACAGCCTAGGAACAGTGAGTGCCTGTTTAGGGGCAGAATGACAGATTTGTACCTCGTCAGCTCAGGGGTTTGAACTTGCAACCTTCCGGTTACTAGTCCAACGCTCTAACCACTAGGCTACCCTGCCTCCCCAGATGTTTGTTGTTTTGAGGTAGGTTGTATGAAGTGAGTAGCAGAGAGAGAGAGAGTTGCTCACCTTCAGTTCGTAGTCCTCGCGGGTATCGAGCTCACTGCGCAGGTCCTGCTTCAGATCCATATCGTCTTTGAATGGCTGAGTGGAGGGAGAGAGGGAGACAGAGGGCAGAAACTAAACCATCAAACAACAAAACACACACAGGGAGAGAGAGAAAGGAGGGAAGGAAGAGGAAAACAGAATATCAGGTTTTTCATATGATGAAAACAATATAAATGTTATTTGATGAATGTTTGTTGACTACAGTTAAAAATGTTATAGCCGGGGCTATGCAGCTCATAAGGGGGAACTCAGTCAGTGGTTTGTTCTCAAACAACAATTAAATGCTTCAGCACCTTATAGCTTCTATAACACTTTGTGTCTTAAAGCTGCAATAGGTCACTTTTTGGGCGACCCAACCAAATTCACATAGAAATGTGAGTTATAGATCTGTCATTATCATTGAAAGCAAGAATAAGAAGCCGTAGATCAGTTCAGTGTGTGCTATTTCTATGCTTCCCGTTCTTAAGTTGAGTTTTTGAGTCTTTTACTTTCGGTTTTGTAGTTTCAACCAGCTGAAATATAATATTTTTGGTTATGGAAAATATATTTCACAGCGGTTAGATGGCACAATGATTCTTTACACTATACTTGCTTGTTTTGTCACAGGGAATAGAGTGCTATTTGGGACACACCCTCAGCCTGTGAGAAGTCTTCAGGTAAAAGATAACATAAACACTCTATCCATGTCCCCCTTATCCTTAATTGTTTTGTTTTACTATAAAGTCTAAATGCACTTGAAATAAACAGCAAAAGTAAAGAAAGGTTCAGGACTGCACTTTGATTCCCTTCAACATGGTATAGTTGGCACATTTTTTTTGTTGTTGAGGAGACGCGCTCCTTTGTCAAAACAATTGCCCTTTAAATAAAGTTTGATTTGTATTATAGAGGTGGGTGTTGTGGGGTACTCACGGAGTACATGGTCTTGACCATGCGTGTTGCCGTGGAAATGCTCCCTGACTCCTCCTCCAGACTGTGTGTCTCCTTGTTGACCGTCTCCACCTTGATGTCTGGCTTCCCCAGAGTGACCCCACGTCGACCTGGAACCCAAACAAGACAGAGGCTGTTGTCAAACACAAACACAAACATGTACGCATGCACACACACAAACATATACAACAAAACACACCTATTCAATGACAGACATGTGGCCTGTATCAAATGGCACCCTGAACAAAAATAGTACACTATAAAGGGAATCAGGTGATTTTTAGGACACGTCCTATATGAATGACAGACACACAGACATGCACACACAGAGAGATGTTGCATGCAGAGGGCGTGGTAGCTGATTGGTACAATACTCACTGCCTTTTCGTTGGCGGTAGAGGAAGAAGGCCAGAGCCAGCAGAAAGATCAGGAGCAGGATGCAGGATCCTACTGTTCCACCAGCTATAATCCCCACTGGAACTATCTCTGTACACAGAGACGAGACAGACAGAGACACATGGTTATACCACCATATAATGCTAATATATGCCATTTAGCAGACACTTTTATCCAAAGTGACTTACTTTTTAAGGTGTGGCTGTGGAGTGGAATTCCCTCCTCTTTATGTATTTTATTTAGATATTGATAGATACATACATGAATGAGAGAGGGAGATTAGTGTTGGAAACAGAGAAGAAAGGGGCAAGTGATGGACCCGGGGATCGCCTCTTCAGGGGATGAATCCAGCCAGCTTTAAGGTGTACCTTTCTCCTCCAAGGTGATGATCATAGTCCCCGGTCCGAAGGCGTTCCAGGCGGTGCAGTTGTACGGAGAGTGGAAGTCAGACTGCATGACGTTGTTGATGGTGAGGGTGGAGAGGACAGCCCCTCCCTGGGAGTGAGGTTTACTCTGCTCCACCGTGTACCTCTCCAGCAGAGTCCCCTTCTCCTTCTCCCACACGTTCTCCTTCCACGCCCACACCTGAGAGGAGTCAAACACACATGCACGCACAACAATAAAAACTGTGAGTCAATGGAGAATAGAACATCGGTTTATACAGCCATACTGTATATTCAAACACAACACATAAGTACTCATATAACCATACATACACCCCCCCCCCCCCCCCCAAACACCACACACACACACACACACACACACACACAATACATTGGGTTCCGTGTCTTTAACACAAACACACCCAAGGACACACGCATGCATGCAGACACACACACACCGAGGCAGGTGTACACAAGCAATAAAGAATCTAGCAGACTTTTTCTACCGTAAATCTGCTGAAGTAGTTAAACTATTAAATATGGAGCATAAATACATCAAACATGTTGTACTAATGTACCTTTAAACCCCCCAAAATGAAAAAGGCAAAGAGACTGGAGGAGGCAGAAAAAGAAATAAAAGATTTGAACTTATCCCCTCCTCTTCCCTCCCTCCCATTCACCAGCCCCCTGTCTCCTTTCTCACACGTACACAGCGCCATATTTCATAGGTCCTCTTTCTCTGCATTAAGTTAAAACTATAATGTCGTATCACACTATATGCTCCAAGCTCCCACTGGCTGTCACAAATGTCTCACTATTCCCTTTATAGTGCACTACTTTCAGAGCTCTGGTCAAAAGTAGTGCACTATAAAGGGAATATGGTGCCATTTGGGATGTAACCACTAAAAGGCAGGAGTGGAGACTTTTTTAATAAAGCACAGATTTCTGTCATGTCTCTGCTGGTGTAGTGGATAATCAATACTGAAAGGTACAGAATTTTACTCTCCCCTTCACTCTCACATCATCCCCCTCTCACACTCCGTGTTGTCAGTACAGCTACTATTCATGCATTCACTCGCTCTTTTCACAAAGACTTACAATTAATAAGTTATTATGAAGTGTTACAGATATTTCATAGGATATCTCACAGAGTTCACTCCACTTACAATCTTATCGGGTGGAGGGGTGCTAGCGATATAGCACTTGACCTCTCCTCTCTCCCCTCTCACTGCATACTGCACTGGTTCGCTGGAGATGATGGGAGGGCCTGGGTGAGACAGACAGATACAGCCAGTTAGACTCCACTCATGACAAAACAAGTGATAATGAGGGGAAATGTGTGGTAGACAAGGGGAACCTAATCCTTTATCAGCATTCTGAGACACTTTATGAATATGGGCCCAGAAGTAATAACAGCAGAATCGAAAGGGCAGTAATGTTAAAAGTAACACTGTGTGTGTGTGTGTGTGTGTGTGTATACACTATACACGGCTGTACTCTAACTGACCGTTGACTATAAGATAGACCTCAGTCTCTTTCACTCCGATCCTGGGGACGATAGCCTTACACACATACTGGCCCGCGTCTGCCTGGCTCACGGACTTCAGGACCAGCTCCTCATTGTTACTAAGGACCTGAAAAGGACACACACAGGCACGCACACACGTACGGGAGGGAGATTAGAAGGAACCGAGTTGTAAAGGAAGGGAGGGAGGAAGGGAGATATAGGTTAGGAGTTCAACATTAGTTGAATTGGGGGGGTTAGATTTAGGTTTGGGGAGAGTAAGAAGTGCAGGTGGGACAAGGTTCAATGTAGTGCTCCTTTTATGGGTTTAGGGTATTTAAATTGGGCCGGTGGGCAATATTAACCTTAAATGTGATGATTACCAGGACCTAAATATAAAGAGTACCAGCACCCAAAATGAGTTACATCTGGCACCTCTTTCAGTCCAAGTCAAGCACTGGTAGAATGGATATGGAGGTCCCGATATGGGGTTTCAGGGTCCTGGATAGCAGCAGTGCTGGGGTCAATTCCATTTTATTTCAGTCAATTGTGTAAGTAAAGTGAAATTCCAATTCCCAATTGTTTCTCATAGACAAGCATTGCGAAAAATTTGAATTAGAATTATTTACTGAATTGAATTCATTTAAATGGATTTGACCCCAACCCAGGATTTATAGCAGAGGATAGCTTCTCAGTTCTCACCATGTTCGATCCCTTCTTGGTCCAGGTGAGTGTGAGTGGAGGGTTTCCGGCCCACTTGCAATTGAGTTTGGCGTCAAAGTCAATGTCCACTGTAATCGGTGTGAGCGCCCCCTTCAGGATAGGACCATCTGACAGACAGACAGACAGATAGATACAGTAGGTATACAACAGGTATATAAAATAGAATGTGTTCTTAACTGACTTGCCTATAAATATAAAATATAGGCAGACATATACAGTACCAGTCAAAAGTTTGGACACACATACTCATTCAAGGGTTTTTCTTTATTTTTACTATTTTCTACATTGCAGAATAATATAGAAGACATCAAAACTATGAAATAACACATATAGAATCATGATGTAACCAAAGAAATGTGTTAAACAAATCCAAATATATTTGAGATTCTTCAAAGTAGCCACCCTTTGCCTTAATGACTGCTTTGCACACTATTTGCAATCTCTCAACCAGCTACATGAGGTACAGTAGTCACCCGGAATGCATTTCAATTAACAGGTGTGCCTTGTTAAGAGTTTATTTGTGACATTTATTTCCTTCTTAATGTGTTTGAGCCAATCAGTTGTGTTGTGACAAGGTAGGGGGGTATACAGAAGACAGCCCTATTTGCTAAAAGACTAAGTCCATATTATGGCAAGAACAGCTCCAATAAGCAAAAAGAAACGACAGACCATCATAACTTTAAGAGAAGGTCAGTCAATATGGAACATTTCAAGAACTTTGAAAGTTTCTTAAAGTGCAGTCGCAAAAAACATCAAGTGCTTTGATGAAACTGGCTCTCATGAGGACTGCCACAGGAAAGGAAGACCCAGAGTTACCTCTGCTGCAGAGGATACGTTCATTAAAGTAGGGATGCACGATATATCGGTGAACATATCGGAATCGGACGACATTAGCTAAAAATGCCAACATCGGTATCGGCCCGATGTCTAGTTTAACGGCGATGTTAAAAATCGATGTCAAAGCTACCGTGCATACCTATATAATATAGGTACAGGATGTAATGATGCCACGTAAAATGTTGTCTGCCAATTTTTTCATTGTCTGCCACAATGTCTGCTGTGTGGATCAAGCAGTCAAGCAGTAATTTGAAAGAGTAAGACATTTTCAGTGAGACAACTTAATAGTGAAATCCATTAAAGCCAAGATAATGGAATTCATTGCCCTTGATAATCAACCGTTCTCTGTCGTGGGTGATGTTAGTGCACTTGGTAGTGTGTACCAGTGCTCAACCATTTTTCAGACGTTGCCCTACCAGAGATAGACAGTAGTAGCGTCACTGCTATTAGCTTCATGATATACATACTATGGAACACCGTTTGGGTCTTTGTGTATCAAAAAAGATACAGTAGCACTGTCAAAGCTGTACAAAAAAGTCTGCAAACAAGCAAATACCAGCCAAGAACGATGAGTTTACAATACCGAGTTGGCAATAAAGCATCATTTGTTCGACCGCAACATCTGGGTTAGCGAGGTTTAGCTTGGTACCTAGCCAGCCTGAAATCAATGACCAGTAAAAACTGCAGTCATTTTCATTATTCTTAGCAATGATTTAGGAATCCTTGTAAGTATTAGCTAGGTTGCCACTTGTTGTTCGCCTATTGAAATTGAACTTTAGTTCATGAAAATAAATAGCTAGCCAGCTACTTAACCCTGTTGCCCAAAGCTAACGTTATAAGCAGACAGCTAGCTTCATCTGGCACGTGAGGCTCGACCGGACTGGGTTATGTGTTGTGAAGCTAAACACAATAAGGATTAGGCACAATAGTGGAATTTGCGGGTTGCCTTCAAAATAAAAGCATGGCATTGACAGTGATGCAAATTAATACAAATAGTAGAATTATGCCATACATTTATATTGAAGGCTAAGCGCAAAGTCCACTATTGTGGCTAATCATTATTGTGGCTAGTATCACATAGATGGGTCTGACAACCATTAATCAAATAAGAACTGACTTATAAATTAGGGTTATTCTTGATGATGACACCTAGCTAGATAGTTAGCTAGCTAACTTTAGCTACTGAAACAGATTATGTCGGTATGCTATGTTTTGAGGAAGAACTACATTGTTTATATCCATGAGCTAGCTAGCTTTTTTTTATGACCAGCACTGTAGGTGCGTGAGACAAGTGTTATTTGACGTGTATCTTTTTGGACATGCAAAGACCCAAATGGCGTTCAATAGAAATCCTCGTTGAGAATGAAACGACTGAACAAATGAACAACGAAACAGCACAGCAAGTAAGTGAAAGAAATAGGTTTTGATTATGTTTTACTGGTAATGGGGACATACGTAAATGCCAACAAAATAACGTTTTGGTCAGTGTGGTGTGTGTGTGTATAACCTTTATTTAATTAGGCAAGAAGGTTAAGAACAAATTCTTATCTACAATGATGGCCTGGACGATGCTGGGCCAATTTTGTGCCGCTCTGTGGGACTCCCAATCACAGCCTGATGTGATACAGCCTGGATTCGAACCAGGGACTCTTGCACTGAGATGCAGTGCCTTAGACCGCTGCGTCCATGTGTGTCTGTTAACTATTTAACTGTACTAGAATGCTTAAAAGGCAGCAAAAACTTGTAATATCTGATAACAGAATCGGCCACAAATGTCATATCGGTGCATCACTACATTAAATGTACCAGCTTCAGAAATTGCAGCCCAAATAAATGCTTCACAGAGTTCAAGTAACAGACGCATCTCAACATCAACTGTTCAGAGGAGACTGTGTGAATCAGGCCGAATTGCTGCAAAGAAACCACTACTAAATTACACCAATAATAAGAAGAGACTTGCAGAGACTGGTGGAAATCCTTTGGTCTGATGAGTCCAAATTTGAGATTTTTAGTTCTAACCGCCGTGTCTTTGTGAGACGCAGAGTAGATGAACAGATGATCTCCGCATGTAGGTGTTCGAAGCTAGAAGCAAAAGCATTTCGCTACACCCATAATAACATCTGCTAATCACGTGTATGTGACCAATAAAATGTATTTTATTTGTGTGGTTCCTACTGAGAAGCATGGAGGAGGTGTAATGGTGTGGGGGTGCTTTGCTGGTGACACTGTCTGCAGCGATATGCTATCCCATCTGGTTTCTGCTTAGTGGGACTGTCATTTGTTTTTCAACAGGACAATGACCCAGCACACCTCCAGGCTATTTGACCAAGAAGGAGAGTGATGGAGTGCTGCATCAGATGACCTGGCTTCCACAATCACCCGATCTCAACCCAATTGAGATTTGTATATCTATTGAACCTTTATTTAACTACGCAAGTCAGTTAAGAACAAATTCTTATTTACAATGACGGCCTACCCCTGGCCAAACCCGGACAACGCTGGGCTAATTGTGCGCCAACCTATGGGACTCCCAATCACAGCCAGATGTTATGCAGCCTAGATTCGAACCAGGTACTGCCACTCGGCAGCATGGTTTGGGACGAGTTGGACCACGGGGGCTGAGATAAAATGTTGCTGTTTTTAAGCTAATTTACTGCAATTCTACAAATGAGGGGGGGGTCACATGCCCTGCATGCCCTGGGATAGATGGACGGACAGACAGACAGATACAGTAGAAAAGAAAGCAGATAAACAGACAACAGACTAATGTGCGGTCTCAGTCTTCTATATGTTTATCTGCTGTCTTAAGTGTATGGAGGTTTGGAACTGTAAATGACAAGTCTAGGTGATGTGTTTGTTGGTCTTGATATGCAAATGTATGAGCTGTGGAAATGAATTTCCTCTTCAGAGGACAATAACATCTAATAGTCTGACTCACAGTGTACATCGACCACGATGCTGAGGTTGGTGTGTCCCACAGCGTTGAACACAGAGCAGGAGACCGGCTCGGTGTGAAAGGAGTGGTCTACTGGGGTCACAAACACACTCTCCCTCGCCCCCTCCAGGAGAACACCACCCTTCGCCCACCTGAGAGAGACACAGGTGTCACATAGCAACACTGATCTTCACTACAGTACATGTTCACATAGCACAAACAGATACACTTTCACAGGTTGTATTCACAAGACATCAAATGGAAGAAAACAGACTGAAACGGGGAGGGACTACCTGAACTTGTCCAATATGAAATGCTTGTTTTTGGTTTTCTGTTGCAAAATGTTTTACTACGTTTTGCCGATAGGGGAGAGTAGGGTAAATTAAGCCAAATGGTTAGTTGAGCCACCCATTGTTTCTAGGAAACCATACACAGCATTTATAATTTAACCAAATATTTAGGAAGAGGTCATCATTTCATGGAGGTCCAAAAAAACAGATTTTCACAAAGTCAAATTAATGTGTTATAGGTTTCATGAGGCTACCCTCTAAACCAACGTAGATAGTTTTAATATTGTTTTGTACATCAGTTGGGGTCTCCATAAGATAAAGTATGAGGTCCTAAACCTAGCATTAAAGTGTATCCTTGTAGCAGTGTTGGCTAATATAGTCAAAATGTTTGCATTTGGGTAAGTTGAGTCAATGTTCATGGAGTAAGTTGAGCCAATGGGAACCATACCCCATACAAATGAGGATGGCATTTTGTCAGTTTTATGCATAATATGCGTAACATGTATAGTATTTTTGCAATGATTAATGCATATGAACTCAAGATAGTGCATTTGTATTGTAACAGAGCAGAAATCATCGTGCCCCGTGTATGCCAAACATAAAACCAGCCGGGGTCTAGCCCCCCTTGACGTTCTTGAGAGAGCAGCCAAGGAAGTGAGAGAAGGGAAGAAGTCCATTTGAGCAGCAACAATGGATGAAATACATTGACTGAATGACACTGAAGAAAAAGAAAACAAACATGAACCCGTGTGAAAGAGGACACGGAGTCTGAGCTTGCTAAACATATCAAGAATCTTGTTTTATGGACTTAGTGGCCTCAACTAAAGAGAATTTGCCTACAAATTGGCACATTGAAACAACCTCCCTGTCCCAAACAACTGGTCGCAAAATGGAAGAGTAAGTGATATTGAACAAAGAGATCTATATCTGAATGTAGGCATATATATTATTTACAATATACATTACAATAGGATAGGAATAAAAACAAAAAGATAACTATTGTAAAATAGATTGTGTCTGTAAAATGTATATAGTATGTGTTGTTTTTCATTAGTTTACTCCAATTAGGGGAGGGGTGGTAGGGTTAGAGGAAAATAATAAAGCAAAACCTATTTTAAAAAGATGTCTATATATACAGTAGCAGTCAAGTTTGGACACGCCTACTCATTCAATGGTTTTTCTTTATTTTTTACTATTTTCTACAACGTAGAATATTAGTGAAGACATCAAAACTATGAAATAACACATATGGAATCATGTAGTCGCCAGAAAGTGTTAAACAAATCAAAATACATTTTATATTTTAGCGTCTTCAAAGTAGCCACCATTTGCCTTGATGACAGCTTGGGGGATTGGAAATGATGCAGACAATTACATAGATGGAAGCTACAATCTATCTGCAATATTAAAGCTGATCTACAACCCCATTCCATGTCACAGGACAACATCACCCACTTACCCCGGCTCAACTTAGCCTGTCCCTTTGCTCAACATCACCCACTTACCCCGGCTCAACTTAGCCTGTCCCTTTGCTCAACTTACCCCATACCGAATGGCGGAACTAGAGTTCTATACATGGGGTTGCCAAGGCTACTTCAGGGGGTCATTAGACCATGACAGAAAAGTTGTGTGTAACCTAACGTGGCATCTAAGGAGCATGAGTGAATCCTATGATTGCTGATTAGAGGTAGAAGTGATAATTCACTTAACCAGGAGTTCTTCAATGTGACAGATAGTGTGGTCCAAAAGGGTTACTTCACTGGAATTCAATGTGACAGTGTGGTCCAAAAGGGTTACTACACTAGAATTCAATGTGACAGATAGTGAGGTCCAAAAGGGTTACTACACTAGAATTCAATGTGACAGATATTGTGGTCCAAAAGGGTTACTTCACTAGAATTCAATGTGACAGTGTGGTCCAAAAGGGTTACTTCACTAGAATTCAATGTGACAGATAGTGTGGTCCAAAAGGGTTACTTCACTAGAATTCAATATGACAGATAGTGTGGTCCAAAAGGGTTACTTCACTAGAATTCAATGTGACAGATAGTGTGGTCCAAAAGGGTTACTTCACTAGAATGCTTTAACATACTATGAATAGTCAATGTCTCTACCTCGGAACTGCAGCTCAATATCGCACGCACACGCACACACACACACACACGCACACACGCACACACGCACACACGCACACACGCACACACGCACACACACACACACACACTGAAGAGTCTTAGGTCACTTTGTTTTCATGAATATAATCTGAATCTATAAGTGTTGAACATCCAAAATATTTTCAGAAAACAAAGCTCAAGCACCAAGGAGATAAGATAGCATTTGTGTGTTACATAAATTGCATAGTTTAAAAACACACTGCAATTTGACATACCAGGTATCAAGCAGAAATGGAATTGAAAAATAAAAATAATTTTGGTGCCCATCAATATTACAAACGTATCATATTTATGCTCATATATATTATGTTAACTAATAGCAAAGAACGTTTTGGAATTGGCCTAATCAAGACCAAATTAAATCTGTGTGACGTGATACCCTTTGGATGTATCATTTTAGAATGTCAGTGTAGCTAGCTAGTAGCTAGTACACAGTGCAGGTTTTAATCATGACCAGAGGGACCACCTAAGTGACAAATGATCCTAGGTAGGTTTAAAACAGCATAATTCTGTGGTTCTGGTGAGAACTGGCAAAGTGTTTCACAAAGTCATCCATGTTGAGGGAGCGTGCCCTCCTTCACTCAACACTGAATTCAGAGGTGACTTAACCTGTCATCAACCATCGTTGTCCTAAAGTGGGTTTTAATCCATTTTAAAGCTGAGAAGCTTCTCTCACAAGAAGCACTGCTGACTGGTGTAACAACAGAAATCGTACAAAGTGGAAATAGCTCATGGAAGACCTCTTTATAAGGTTCTAGAAACACAACTAAGTCAAGGAGAGTAGACGGTCTGTCCCTTCCACTTTTCTCCTATCAAGAAGCCGCTTGGTTCAAGAATGTTGTCCTCTTTGGGTTGAGAGACTGGACCCCTTTGCATTATCTTGCAATTCTTCTTTGGAAACACCTCTGCAGCTCAGCTGTGAGACTGTCAAGCACCTGATAAAAGATAGCTCTATGGAAGCTCTCACCATCACTTTAGTCACAATTTTCTGTAATTACAGTGCTCATCATCAATAAGTTGTGAAATCTTAAGCTTGTTTTAGGCTCTTTTACTCACTGTTTGTACATTTATTTTGCAGTGCTCTGCAATATCTTCAACCTCTTTCCATTGTAACCCTCACTTCTGTAGTCCTGTAATGTGTCTGTAAGGGCACGTACTAGATCCACAGCCCTTGCTAGGTCAAGAGAGCTTGATTGGAGCATGTCAGAAAGACATTTGGCATCACCAAGTTACAAAAGGTAACTTAAAGTCCTATGAAATATAAATCTATCTGAGAAAGAATGCCCCTTGCCTCCACTGATCTATCACCACTATTTTCAAGTGTGATATCCTGTAGCACTCTCAGAACTGCTGGAAGCCTGTCCCTCAGATTACGTCATGCCATGTATCTGCATGCCCACCTTACATCCGTAAGTCTCCGTAGTTCCCTGGGCTGCCGCTGTGGATACAGCTCTTTCTGAACTGCAAGCCACTTGAGATGAACGTTCGAGCCAGATACAAAGTTAGAAAGCTTCCACAGGAGACCAAAAAAGTGAACTGCCTGTTTGTTAATGGAGCCAAAGGTCTAACATTAACTTACACAGCGACTCAACTTTCGTAAAAGTTGTTCAGGAAACCTAAACCCGATGCTAAACCTTAAAACTCACTTGATGATGCTTTCGCCAATCATGAAAAGAGCTTGTGGAGCTGTGGAAATATTCTCTCTTCTTCTTCTGTATGTTCTTCTTATTCTTCTGTATCTCACAACTAATATTCTCTCTTCCTCATCCTCGATTTGAAAAATGCGCCACAGAACGTCATGAATCTTCTTTCAACAAGAGATGAAATGAGATGTTAATCAGCATCATACTGCCAGTAGCGAATACAATTTTGGGGTAGCCAATCAGATGTCAGAGGTGTCAAGTGTCAACCCGGACACCACTCTGGCTCCACCCCTGCCCATACACAGGGTAAGTTGTGCCAAGACACCACTTTTTTTGGACATCTACAGTATGTTTTCAAAAGGGAGCAGGCTAGATGGCGGACTGAACAGCTGTCACGTTCTGACCATAGTTCTTGTGTGTTTTCCTTGTTTTAGTGTTGGTCAGGACGTGAGCTAGGTGGGCATTCTATGTTGTGTGTCTGGTTTGTCTATTTCTATGTTTGGCCTGATATGGTTCTCAATCAGAGGCAGGTGTTAGTCATTGTCTTTGATTGGGAACCATATTTAGGTAGCCTGTTTTGTGTTGGGTTTTGTGGGTGGTTGTTTCCTATCTTTGTGTTTTCTGCACCAGTTAGGACTGTTTCGGTTTTCACGTTTATTGTTTTGTAGTTAGTTCATGTTAAGTGTCTCTTATTTAAGAACCATGAACTATAACCACGCTGTGTTTTGGTCCGCCTCTCCTTCCCAGGAAGAAAGCCGTTACAGAACCACCCACCACAACAGGACCAAGCGGCGTGGTGAAAAGCAGCAACAGCAAGAGAGGCAGAACTATTTGGAAAAATGGACTTGGGAGGAGATCCTAGAGACGGGAAAGGACCCTGGGCACAGCCAGGAGAATATCGCCGCCCCAAAGAAGAGCTGGAGGCGGCAAAGGCGTAGAGGCGCTGGTATGAGGAGGCAGCACGGCGGCGCGGATGGAAGCCTGAGAGTAAGCCTCAAAAATTTCTTGGGGGAGGCACACAGGAAGTGTGGGGAAGCCAGGTAGGAGACCTGCTCCAACTGTGCTTACCGGAGGGCGAGTGAGACCGGGCAGGCACCGTGTTATGCTGTGGAGCGGACGGTGTCCCCAGTGCGGGTGCATAGCCCGGTGCGGTACATACCAGCTCCTCGGATCGGCCGGGCTAGAGTGGGCATCGTGCCAGGTGCCATGATGCCGGCTCTACGGATCTGGTCTCCAGTGCGTCTCCTTGGGCCGGTATACATGGCACCAGCCTTGCGCATGGTGTCCCCGGTTCACCTGCACAGCCCAGTGCGGGCTATTCCACCTCGCCGCACTGGCAGGGCGACCGGGAGCATTCAACCAGGTAAGGTTGGGCAGGCTCGGTGCTCAAGAGCTCCAGTGCGCCTGCACGGTCCGGTCTATCCAGTACCACCTCCGAGCATCAGCCCTCCGGTGGCAGATCCCCGCACTCGCCCTGAGGTGCGTGTCCTCGGCCCAGTACCACCAGTGCCGGCACCACGCACCAGGCCTACAGTGCGCCTCGTCTGTACAGCGCTGCCAGAGCCTTCCTCCTCTCCAGCTCAGCCGGAGTCTCCCGCCTGTCCGGCGCTGCCTGAGCTGCCCGTCTGCCCGGCGCCACCTGAGCTGCCCGTCTACCCAGCGCCGCCTGAGCTGCCCTTCTGTCCAGAGCTGCTAGAGTCTCCCGCCTGTCCAGAGCCGCTAGAGTCTCCCGTCTGTCCAGAGCAGCTAGAGTCTCCCGTCTGTCATGAGAGCTGCCAGTCTGCAAAGAGCCGCCAGAACCGCCGGTCAGCCAGGATCTTCCAGAGCCGCCAGAGCCGCCAACAGCAGTGTAGATCACCTCAAGATAAAAACGTAATATTCAATAGCGGTAAGTTAGACTAAATATTAGCACTTCACAAACTGGTTGGTTATAACCTTCAATCTGGATAACAATACAAAACAAATCATGAGACTAGAGAAATATATCAACACATATTACGAAAACAAGTAACATCCAAACATGACGGAGAGTAAAACAGGGGAACTAATGCCGAAACAAAAACATGACTTTTCTACAGACAATTTAAAAAATTCACCACCGAGAATGGTAAAGGTCGAAACCGATCTGTTAAAATCAATAAATGACAAACTGGGCACACTTGAATTAGTCAGTAAGGATATAAAGGAGTTTGAAGGGGAGCCTCAAGATGAGTGACGAAAAATCTGCGACATTGGAGAAAGATTCAAACAAGCTAAAAGGGACCGTCAATAAGATTGAAACCGATGTTAATGAACTTGAAAAGGAGAACACCGTTCTGAGAGAAGCCTTACTTGACATACAGACTAGATCCATGAGAGAAAATCTGGTACTTACTGGCATCCAAGCGAAAGAAGTTCCTGAATCTGTAGTTAGGGAGTTCCTCCTTACAGCGCTTCAGATCCCACGCGAAGCTGTCAACGAAATCCAACTCGAACGTGTAGACCGTTTCAGACAGAGAGGCGACTGATCTTTAAATAAAACCTAGGTAAAAGACTTGCTGGCACGAAAACAGGCATGAAGGATCAGTTCCCGAAGGAAAAGTGTAGCTCTCGTTGTCGATTAACCGTTTTATTGATAACCAAATGCTCAGAGACACAAAGACTACTCCATGGCTATTCTAAATATTACAACGTTCTCATAGATTTGAATAATGGAACACACACTAAAAAAATATACATATATATAGAAAAGCAATCAAATACAACAATTGTTAAAGAAATACACTATAACTACAATATACCATTTTAGATAGGGAATGTTAGAAAATAATTCGTTTTAGAGTTTCCATTTACAGTATTTCATAAATTGATAAGACAGTATTAGAAGAAAGGGTAATTAGTGAAATAATACATCATCAAATATAAATAACGAACACAAAAATAATGAACATGGTAGAGATAAAACACAGAGGTATATAAAAGGCACAGTACGTGGGTATGTGTTGTGATCGCATTTGGGGTGTGTGTTTTTGTGTTTGGAAAAGTGTGGAGTTAAGTGACTGAAAAACTATGCAGGTTGCAAATCCCAGAGCCCATGTGTGTTTGTGAGCAGGGGTTATAAGAGAGAGCATTCAATTGTGTGCAGATATGGGATATACATTTTAAAATAAATGATTAATATGTATTTATTTACTGCCCTATCATGATGGAATGTTCCCCAACCCTATACCCTAGACACCCACCTGAGAGACCCATACATGAAGGAGAAGTCCTTATCTGTTTTATGGGCCTACTGTAAGTAGCCGATACGCAGCCAATTCAGAAAGATGAATGTGGTGAAAGACCTGCTACAGCAACACCGCCCCCTCAAGATTCTGAGCCTGTCTGGCAGGGTTGGTCCTACAAAGCAACACCACCCCCTCGAGATTCTGAACCTACCTGGCAGGGTTGGTCCTGCAAATCAACACCGCCTCGTCAAGATTCTGAGCCTGTCTGGCAGGGTTGGTCCTACAATGCCAAAGCCCTCTCAAGATTCTGAGCCTGTCTGGCAGGGTTGGTCCTACAATGCCAAAGCCCTCTCAAGATTCTGAGCCTGTCTGGCAGGGTTGGTCCTACAATGCCAAAGCCCTCTCAAGATTCTGAGCCTACCTGGCAGGGTTGGTCCTACAAAGCAACACCACCCCCTCAAGATTCTGAGCCTGTCTGGCAGGGTTGGTCCTACAAAGCCAAAGCTTTGTAGGACCAATGCTCTCCCCCCTCATGGGAGAGCATAATATTCAAGTAAATTCTCAAAGCTGCTAATGAGAACCTTGACAACCTTGTACCTAGCCGGTGGGGATTCCAGTGGGGTACACCCACCCAGGCAGTGGCAGTACTGACAACACTAGCTGCAGTAACCCATGGGGAGGGGGTTCACACTTGGACATTTAGAGAGCATTATGTGACCCTGGTGGCACAAAATCATCAAAGGTCTGACTGCACAGAGATGCTTGGGAATATGGTCACAATTTATTTTTATTTTACATTTATTTAAAGAGGCAGGTCAATTACAAACAAATTCTTATTTTCAATGACGGCCTAGGAACAGTGGGTTAACTGCCATGTTCAGGGGCAGAACTACAGATTTTTACCTTGTCAGCTCGGGGATTACTAGTCCAACGCTCTAACCCACATGTGGGGGACCGCGTGTGAATGTTTCAGGGGAAGGGGGTATATCTGATCTCCATCACCTAAGACGTGACAATCGTTCATTGTCAAAGCCTTTCTTAGGTTGGGCTCTGGGATGGTGCAACTGTTGAGAATCTGAGTATATGGTTGTTTGTGGGGGAAAGGGGTTGAGTGTGTGTGTGTGTGTGTGTGTGTGTGTGTGTGTGTGTGTGTGTGTGTGTGTGTGTGTGTGTGTGTGTGTGTGTGTGTGTCCCACAACTGTTGCGAGGGAGTGAAAGATGTTAGGGACAATATAGGATGAATCACAATAATTGTTTCCTAAAATAATAATTGCTTGCCAAAATTTTATTTTTGTAATGGCAATACTGGTAAGAGGTAACAATCCTTTGAATAAACTGCCTACATTACTACAAATATTAATGGCTAATAATGGAAATTTAGATAAGCAGAATTTTAAGTATATATTTTTGAATATGTATATTAAAATACAAATCAAGGTGAGGGCGTTGGAAATGCTTTAGATCTGCTTCTGGGTGGCACCGTGTGCTCTTTTTGAAGGTCTCCTGGTCTCTCGGGAGCCATGGGATCCAGGGAGTTGGGGTTGATCTGCCGGTCTTTGGGGTGACAACCCAACTCGGGATGAGGAGGGGTTTTAGAGGGTAGAATAGTGGGGACCACTTTGAGGTAGCAATGCAAATATCATGGTACAGCCATATAGACACTCAATCGTCATGTTACTTTATAATGGTACGTTTACAAACATATATTATGATAAATAGAAATGAAACTTGTCGCATGATTGTAATTGGTGAAATAAGTATATCTAGTTATAATTGTAATGGTTTATCAGATAATAAGAAAAGACAATCAGTATTTACCTGGCTAAAAGAGAAGGAATATAATATCTATTGTTTACAGGAAACCCATTCAACAGTTTTAGATTAAGTTTTGTGGAAAAAGAACTCGGGGGGCGAAATATACTTCGCCCATGGGCAAAGAAATTCAAAAGGCGTGATGATATTAATTAATAGTAAATTTGATCCAAATGTGTAAATTGTCCAAGCAGATCCTCAAGGTAGATGGATGATTTTAAATATGTTATTGGATCATAAACAGATATGACTTATTAACCTATACGGTCCAAATAATGATGATCCACGCTCCTTTGAAAATATATATAATAATGTATCAACCCTACAAGCAACACAAGACTGTATTATTATGGTGGGAGATTATAATACTGTTTAAATACCTCTATAGACCGTAAAGGAAAACACACTACAAACTAATCACCCTCCTGCACTTAAGGAAATTATGAATATCATGGATATATTAGTGGATATATGGAGGCTTAAATACCCTGACCTAGTGAGATATACATGGTGAAGGTTTAATTAAGCTAGTCGTCTTGATTACTTACTTATGTCATTCTCTCGGTCGAACTATCACATAATTAGCATATATATTACTCTTACATAATTTCCACGTGGGTGAGGACATTGGAAATTTAATCAAAGCCTACTGGATCATAACTTGTTTTTAACTAGGACAGAAGAATTTATAACTGACTTTTTCCCGACATAACACACCAGCGTTCGAAAGTTTGGGGTCACTTAGAAATAATAATATAAACAGTGGTTATTGAGGGTGCAACCGGTCAGCACCTTAGGAGTACATTTCAGTTGGATTTTCATAGCCAAGCATTCATAGGCCAAGACAGCAAGAGAGAGAGAATATCAAAACACACACAGTAACGCCTGTTAATGAGTTCTGAGAGCCGATCTGCTATCCAACGATTCGTTTAATAGCCCGGCTACTGTAGGTGTGAAAATGTGTATGTAGAGGGTTAACTTCCTTCACCAGTTCTCTTACCATTTTGTACAATTGTGTGATTAGCCTACCAGTTGGTGTAACTAATGTTAATTCTCTTGAGAGGAATTTTGCTCTTCACTATCACAATATTAAAAACTTTCAAAAGCATTCATGAATTAAATCTCTTTAGCCGACATGTTGCGGTTCATCTGATGAAGGATTGACTCGACCTATAAGCCCAGGACGATAGTAAAACGGGCAATAAGACACACTACAAGAAAGGGAATACATATATATAACCGTAGAAAACGGTTGCAGGTCAGAGGGCCATCTAATAAGTGCAGATCGGAGGGCCATCAAGCGAAACAGACCAATGAAGCAGGGTGGGAGTATCTATCTCTCTGAGGACTGGGTAGGGTAGGGGGCCCACGCCCTCCGCTTCTTCCTTCCCTCGGAGTAGGGTTATGGGCCCGGAGGTTGGCTTCGGCTCTCGCTCGGTTCCCCGCACCTCTATGTCGCATGGGTTGCGCCCGACCAGTTCCATCCCCCTTTCAAAGTTAGGCACAGCCGCATGGCGCACCCCCTTTCCCCGTTAGGCACGGCCGCGTCCGAAGGGGATCAGGGGTTTCTGGTGAACCGGGTCTTCCCGCCTCCTTCTCAAACATCAAGGTGCACATGGGCCTATTTATATAATGAATATGAATTCGGGGGACAGAAATGATTAAATATTAAAGCATTAGACCTCTCACTAAAGGCGTCAGTCATACAAAAGTTATACTTAAATCCAAACTGGTTCTCTAGCAAATTAATAAGAATGTCTTACCCCATGTTCAAGAATGGCCTTTTCCCCTTTATTCAGATTACAACCGCTCACTTTCGGTTATTTGAAAACGAAATCATCTTGAAAATATAGTTGGTTGCAAATTCAGGTTAATCCACCAGAAAAGACAGAACAAATAATACAACAAATATTGTGGTTAAACTCAAATATACTAATTGTTTGATTAAATGTTTAAATGATATCATGAATAGGACTGGTGGAGTTATGTCACACATGCATCTAACACAGATATATGGAAATGTCTATGCGTGTAACAAAGGGAGGGTTAAAAACTTCTTAGGGCTGCAATCCCGTTAACGGGATGATATGACAACAGCCATTTCAAATAGGCTTTACAGAAAAAGCACCACAAATGATTATGTTAGGTCACCACCAACTCACAGACAAATTCAGCCATTTTTCCAGCCAAAGAGAGGAGTCACAAAAAGCACAAATAGAGAAAAAATGTATCACTAGCATTTGATGATCTTCATCAGATGACACTCATAGGACTTCATGTTACACAATACATGTATGTTTTGTTTGATAAAGTTCATATTTATATAAAAAAATCTCAGTATACATTGGCGCGTTACGTTTACTAGTTCCAAAAACATCCGGTGATATTGCAGAGAGCCACATCATTTTACAGAAATTCTCATTATAAATGTGGATAAATACAATTGTTAGACATGGAAATATAGATATACCTCTACTTAATGCAACCGCTGTCAGATTTTTAAAAAACTTTACGGAAAAAGCATACCATGCAATAATCTGAGATGGCACTCAGAAAATAAATATAATTATCCGCCATGTTGGAGTCAACAGAAATCAGAAACCACATTATAAATATTCCCTTACCTTTGACGATCTTCATTAGAATGCACTCCCAGGAATCCTAGTTCCACAATAAATGCTTGATTTGTTCGATAATGTCCATTATTTATGTCCAAGTAGCTACTTTTGTTAGTGCGTTAGGTACACAAATTCAAACGCTCGTGCAGGTCCATCCGAACGTCGGACGAAGTTAATGTGATCTGAATGGTTACCATGACCTAAATCTTGGAATAAAGTAGGCTAATGAAGGCAACTAATTGTAGCTTACTGAAAGTCCCAAAGTCATACAATTGTTATAATAGGATTTGAAGCAATAGCCTATCCGCGTGTTGTCAACTATTTCAGCACCCTTTCGCGCCGCTCTGAGACAAACATGGAGACTGGTCTTGGTAAATCGATCAGATTTTTATTTTCACTGAATCTCCATTTGGGTATTGGTTAGACTACAATTAGGGTGTGAACATGTTAGGATTATTTTGCTCTTAGTACTGTAGACTACTCCCGACCGGTCACGTTGTACAGCGCCATATTTGGCGGTAGGGGTGGAAGTGGCCACACACATACATCAGACTACTACTGACCGGATACCCATGATGGGAGGGTTGGCGGTGGCCTGGCAGGTGAAGATGACTCTCTCTCCCTCCAGGACAGACCGAGGCTCCATGGATAAGTTCACCTTGGGGGGGTCTACAGGATGGAGGGAGGGAGGGGGAGCGGGAAGGAGGGAGTTGGAGAAAGAGAGAAAGATTAAATTTTCTTGAAACACATTCACACATACACACAGACATACACACATACAAACACACTTACGGTGCACGTTGAGGGTGACGGTGGTGCATTTTCCCATTGGGACAGCCTTGTTGCTGGCCACACAGGTGAAGTTGTGTCCCGTGTCTTTGTCCTCTGGGATGATGGGCAGGAAGCTCCTTGTCGTCACCCTCTTTCTGTCTGGGAGAACCTCCTGGGGTGGGGGTTTCGAGGAGGGGAGAGAGAGAGAGGAGTGACAGGGGGGCGTGGTCGATGAGGTAGAGAGAGAAAGAGTGAGAGAGAGTCAAAACATGAACATTTTACATTTGGCTAGAAATGAATAAGGAAATTATCTCAACACAGAAAAATGTCCTCATGTGCGCTACCTATATCCTCCCAATAGAATCCACATATTTTAACGATGACAGCTTCCATCCTAGAGGAGGAGATCAATCATTTCCAGGCAAAGGGACATGTACTAGTCTGGTGACCTACATGCCAGAACTGAACAAGAACCTGATACTCTCAGCACACAGGGGGACAAACACCTAGGTGACAGTATACCCTCCCAAATATGTCCCCCTAGAAGCAACTATGACAAAAAAAAACTACAGAATGGGTCACAACTCCTGCATCTCTGTCGTACGCTGCGTCTGTACATAGTAATTGGTAGGCTTCGAGGAGACTCCTATGGTAGGTACACCTACAGCTCATCCCTTGGCAGTAGTACTGTAGATTACTTTATCACTGATCTCAACCCCGAGTGGCTCAGTATTCTAAGGCACTCCATCTCAGTGCTAGAGGCGTCACTACAGACCCTGGTTTGATTCCAGGCTGCATCACAACCGTCCGTGATTGGGAGTCCTATAGGGCGGCGCACAATTGGCCGGGGTAGGGCCATCATTGTAAGTAACAATTTGTTCTTAACTGTCTTGCCTAGTTAAATAAAGGTTCAATAATAATGTATAAAATAAAACAACTCAGAGTGTCTCAGAGCGTTCACAGTCAGCCCACGAACACCCCTATCAGATCATAGCAAAATCACTGTCCACCTGAACAGAGCAATACTCATAAGGCATCAAAGCCAAAGGAACTGCACAATACTAAGAAATGCTATAGATAGAAGGAGGTAGTGTAGAAACCTACCAAAATACAATTAGGCAACAACAAATTCAATCCCTTTTAGACAATCCCCCCTAAACAGTATATTTGACCTTTCAGCTTCCCTATCAAATGAAAACGTGTCAAGCAGACAACTTAGGGAAATGAAAAACAATGACAAATGGTTTGATGAAGAATGAAAAAAACAAAGAAAGAAATTGAGAAACCTATCCAACCAAAACCATAGAGACCCAGAGAACCTGAGTCTACACCTTCACTATGGTGAATCACTAAAACAATACAGAAATACACTACGGAAAAAGAAGGAATAGCACATCAAAAATCAGCTCAATATAACTGAAGAATCAATAGAATCTAACCACTTCTGGGAAAATGTTAAACACACAAAACAAACAACAACATGAAGAGTTAATTTATCCAAAATAGAGATGTATGGATAAACCACTTCTCCAATCTGGTTGGCTCTATAACAAAGAACAAACAGCAAAAACATATACATGATAAATAAAAATGTTAGAATCCACTGTTAAAGATGACCAGAACCCACTGGATTCTCTAAATTACATGGAATGAACTACAGGACAAAATACAAAAGCTCCACCCAAAAAGGCCTGTTTTGTTGATGGTATCCTAAATGAATTGATAAAATATAAAGACCACAAGTTCCAATTGGCTATACTTAAACTCTTTAACACCATCCTTAGCTCTGGCATCTTCCCCGATATTTGGAACCAAGGACTGATCACCCCAATCAACAACAGTGGAGACAAATTGTACCCCAATAACTACCATGGGATATGCATCAACAGCAACCTTGGGAACATCCTCTGCATTATCATTAACAGCAGACTCGCACATTTCCTCAGTAAAACAATGTACTGAGCAAATGTCAAATTGTCTTTTTATCAAATTACCTTTTGACAGACCACGTATTCACCCTGTATACCCTAATTGACAAACAAACAAACCAAAACAAAGGCAAAGTATTCTCATGATTTGTTGATTTCAACAAAGGTTTTGACTCAATTTGGCATAAGGATCTGCTATACAAATTGATGGAAAGCGGTGTTGGGGGAAAAACATACAACATTATAAAATCCATGTACACAAACAACAAGTGTGTGGTTAAAATGAGCAAAAAAATCACACACATTTCTTTCCACTGGGCTGTGGGGTGAGACCTGGATGCATCTTAAGCCCCACCCTCTTCAACATATATATCAACAAATTAGCAGGGGCACTAGAACAGTCTGCAGCACCCGGCCTCACCCTACTAGAATCTTACGTCAAATCTCTTCTGTTTGCTGATGATCTGGTGCTTCTGTCTCCAACCAAGGACGGCCTACAGCAGCACCTAAATCTTCTGCACAGATTCTGTCAGATCTGGGCCCTGACAGTAAATCACAGTAAGACAAAAATAATGGTGTTCCAAAAAGGGTCCAGTTGCCAGGACCAGAAATACAAATTCCATCTCGATGCCATTGCCCTAGAGCACATAAGAAACTAAGACTGCTGAACAATTAATCAAATGGCCACCCGGACTATTTGCATTGACACGCATAGTCACTTTACCTCGACTGACATGTACCCCGCTCAATGACTCGGTACCGGTACCCCCTGTATATAGCCTCATTACAGTTATTTTAGGTCTACACCTGCTGTATTCGGCGCATGTGACAAAAAAAATTGAATTAAAACTATACATATCTTGGCCTAAACATCAGCGCCACGGGTAGCTTCCACAACGCTGTGAAAGATCTGAGACAAGGCAAGAAGGGCCTTCTATGACATCAAACGAACATAAAATTCGACAAGCCAATTAGGATCTGGCAAAAAAATACTTGAATCAGTTATAGAACCCATTGCCCTATATGGTTGTGAGGTCTGGGGTCTGCTCACCGATCATTAAATGGGACAAACACCAAATTGAGACTCTGCATGCAGAATTCTGCAATAACATCCTCCATGTACAACGTAAAACAACAAATAATGCATGCAGAGCAGAATTAGGCCGACACCCACTAATTAGGCCGACACCGACCAATAGCTGTTAAATTCTACAACCACCTAAAAGGAAGCGATTCCCAAACCTTCCATAACAAAGCCATCACCTACAGAGAGATGAACCTGTAGTTGATGGTCCTGGGGCTCTGTTCACAAACAACACACAGACCACACAGAGCTCCAGAACAGCAACACAATTAGACCCAACCAAATCATGAGAAAACAAAAAGACACATTGGAAATAATTCACAAAAAAACTGAGCAACCTGGAATGCTATTTGGCCCTAAACAGAGAATACACTATGGCAGAATACCTAACCACTGTGACTGACCAAAATTAAAGAAAGATATATGTATTCAGTGAGTATTGCCTTGCTATTGAGAAAGGCCACCGTAGGCAGACCTGGCTCTCAAAAGAAGACAGGCTATGTGCACACTGCCCACAAAATGAGGAGGAAACTGAGCTGCACTTCCTAACCTCCTTCCAAATGTGTGACCATAGAGACACATATTACACAGACCCACAAAGAATTCGAAAACAAATCCAATTTTGATGAACTCCCATATCTATTGGGTGAAATATTGCTGTGCAATCACAGCAGCAAGATGTGTGACCTGTTGCCACAAGAAAAGGGCAACCACTGAAGAACAAACAGACTCGTATTAAACATCTCCAGTCCAAAAGTAAATGTAGAATCGGCTTCCTATTTTTCAACAAAGCCTCCTTCACTCATGCTGCCAAACATACCCTCGTAAAACTGACTATCCTATCGATCCTCGACTTTGGCGATGTCATTTACAAAATTGCCTCCAGCACTCTACTCAGCAAACTGTATGAAGTCTATCGCAGTGCCAATGTCACCAAAGCCCCATACACCACCCACCACTGCGACCTGTATGCTCTCGTCGGCTGGCACTCACTACATATTCGTCGCCAGACCCACTGGCTTTATCTGGCCTTATCTGGCCTTATCTGGCCTTATCTCAGCTCACTGGTCACCATAACAACACCCACCCGTAGCACGCGCTCCAGCAGGTATATCCCACTGGTCATCCCTAAAGCCAACACCTCCTTCAGGCCGCCTTTATCTCCCACACTAACTTTAAGCATCAGCTATCTGAGCAGTTTACATGATTGCTGCAACTGTATACAGCCCATTTGAAAATAGCCCATCCAATCTACCTACCTCATCCCCATATTGTTTTTATTTACTTTTCTGCTCTTTTGCACACCAGTATCTCTACTTGCACATCAATCACTCCACTGTTAATTTGCTAAATTGTAATTACTTCACTACTATGGTATATTTATTGCCTTACCTCCACACGCCATTTGCACACACTGTATATAGACTTTTTCTATTGTGTTATTGACTGTACGTTTGTTTATCCCACGTATAACTCTGTGTTGTTGTTTGTGTTGCACTGCTTTGCTTTATCTTGGCCAGGTCGCAGTTGTAAATGAGAACTTGTTCTCAACTGGTCTACCTGGTTAAATAAAGTTGAAATATAAAAATACATTTAGAAAATTGTAAATACAACCCATATCTATGTTTCTTTATTTTCTCTTTTGTACTTGAACTATTTGCACATCATTACAATACTGTATATGGACATAATATGACATTTGAAATGTCTTTATTCTTTTGGAACTTTTGTTAGTGTAATGTCTAATATAAATTTGTATTGTTTATGTCACTTTTGTTTATTATCTACTTCACTTGCTTTGGCAATGTTAGCATATGTTTCCCATGCCAATAAAGCCCTTAAATTGAAATTGAATTGAGAGTGAGGGAGGGGGGGAGAGAGAGAGAGAGAGAGTGTAAAGGCAGATTTCCTCCTCTTCGTCTCAAGAGGAGGTGTAGCAGGGATCGGACCAAAACGCAGCGTGGTAAGTGTCCATATTGTTTATTATAAAACATAAACTGAACACTAAGAACTACAAAACAATAAATGTGACCATGAACGAAAACCAAACCGAAACAGTCCCGTGTGGTGACAAACACAGACACGGAAACAAACACCCACAACCCAAAAGTGAAACCCAGGCTACCTAAGTATGATTCTCAATCAGAGACAACTAATGTCACCTGCCTCTGATTGAGAACCAAACTTGGCCGAAACAGAAACCTAAACATAGAAACGCAAAACATAGAATGCCCACCCCAACTCACGCCCTGACCATACTAAATAAAGACAAAACAAAGGAAAATAAAGGTCAGAACAAGAGAGAGAAACAAAAACAAACATTTTAAAAGAAAGAAAGAGGAGGACAGGGTGGAGCCACCTACAGGTGTATTTAGTGATACAATATGGCAACATGCATCGGTGTACATGCCGCTGTGTCTGTACATAACTCACGGTGGTGCTGAAGGCTCCCTCCAGGGCCACCCCGTCCCGTTTCCACTCGATGATGCCCAGTGGCTTGGCCCCGCGGGATACACAGCTCAGGTTATAGGAGACATTGGCTCTCAGCAGGATCTCTGGAAAGCCCTCGATCACTGGGTCATCGGGAGGGACTGTAGGACAACACATGCAGTGTACTAGACAAACACACTGCATATGCACACTGCACTGGACACACACACTCTTTATGCCAGAGTATGTGAGCGGAGTTGAGCAGTCGTTCCGCGCTCAAAGAAAAAAGAAACCGCTGCTCCAAATTTGCTCCATTCATTCAAATCACCATTGAACCAACACCCATCTATTGTTGTGTCTACCTGGACCTACCATGTTGTTTTGAAGCATTCAACCAACACCCATCTATTGTTGTGTCTACCTGGACCTACCATGTTGTTTTGAAGCATTGAACCAACACCCATCTATTGTTGTGTCTACCTGGACCTACTATGTTGTTTTGAAGCATTGAACCAACACCCATCTATTGTTGTGTCTACCTGGACCTACCATGTTGTTTTGAAGCATTGAACCAACACCCATCTATTGTTGTATCTACCTGGACCTACCATGTTGTTTTGAAGCATTGAACCAACACCCATCTATTGTTGTGTCTACCTGGACCTACCATGTTGTTTTGAAGTATTGAAACCAACACCCATCTATTGTTGTGTCTACCTGGACCTACCATGTTGTTTTGAAGCATTGAACCAACACCCATCTATTGTTGTGTCTACCTGGACCTACCATGTTGTTTTGAAGTATTGAAACCAACACCCATCTATTGTTGTGTCTACCTGGACCTACCATGTTGTTTTGAAGTATTGAAACCAACACCCATCTATTGTTGTGTCTACCTGGACCTACCATGTTGTTTTGAAGTATTGAAACCAACACCCATCTATTGTTGTGTCTACCTGGACCTACCATGTTGTTTTGAAGAAACCAACACCCATCTATTGAAACCAACACCCATCTATTGTTGTGTCTACCTGGACCTACCATGTTGTTTTGAAGTATTGAAACCAACACCCATCTATTGTTGTGTCTACCTGGACCTACCATGTTGTTTTGAAGTACTGAAACCAAACCATATGGTTTGAATCAACATGAAAAGGTCAATGTAAGAATAGCACATCATTTCAAATTGGCTACATGTCATATTAAACAGCATATAAACACTAAATAGGTCAGGAGCCAGACAGGGAGTTAAAATGAATTATTTATGCTATATTATTTAAATTATTTCAAGGCTATAGCCTACAAAGAAATAACTAGCATTTGCGAGTGTGACACACTGGGCTGGTAGGGAGTCAGGGACATGAAGTGCTCAGCATGTAAACAACATTTGGTTGTATTCAATCATTTTAGTCTATAAATTGCTCTATAAATTGAAAAAAATGTAAATGCCTTATTTGGCTTTGTCTACAGTGCCTTTGAATTCATTTTTAGAAACACCAGTTTGCCCAGAGTCTGTGGCTTCAGGCTCATGCGACGGTGACTGGAGAGCCAACCAGCAGCAGAGAATATCCTCTCCACACTTGCAGAGCCACGGGGGATGCTAAACATCCTTTTGGCCACTCTTGCCAGATTGGGCAGAGATGCAGAGTTGTTTTAAAAAAAAAATCTATAGGTAGGTCTAATGGTTTTTAGGTAAAATAACCCAATCAAAAGGAATGCTTGAAAGTTGCAATATGCCAGTCCTATTGGGCCAAAATCTATTATGGCCTATTGTATGGATAATATAACACAAATGAATGGACACTTTAAGAGATCAGATTTTTAGTTTATAAATAGTTTGACACAGTTATCTACCCACCTCGTTCCTTTCTTTTAGCATGTGCACATAACAAGTAGGTTACACCATCATGCTTTTGGGATACGTGTCTTTTCAGATTCCACAATGATTCTTTAGTTATGAAACATTACATCACCACACTCCCTCTATTGCTCTTGGTCCTCATCTTTGTAAGTCACCTTGATTTTGCACCTGTGTTTTATATCAGTTTCTTTATGAAAATATTTAGCAAACTCCATAACAGTAGCTAAAGAAAGTAGACAACAAATGCATGCTGGGCCGGGCGTGCCCTGAGCTCGTGAAGTGAGGGCTACTGGAGCGAAATTGGAGCGGGTGAGAAGGCTAACTTGTCCAATATCGCTCTATGCTCCAGTCAAATTGGATAAGTTCCGCTCCAGCTCCGATCACGTACTCTGCTGAACACACACACAGTCACACACTGCTCTGGACACACACACAATCTGCTAATACAGTCCACACTGCACTGGACACACACACAATCTGCGTATACAGTCCACACTGCACTGGACACACACATTCCTGACAGACAGATAGATACTCACTGAGGACGGTGAGTTTAGCTCTCCGGGAGCGTAGGGCAGCCTCTGTGGCCTGGCACTCATACAGGGAGTCATCGGTCAGCTCTGCTGCAGAGATCTCCAGGTTATACTGGCCCACGTCTATCACCCGCAGCACACGGTACCTGGGCCAGGCTGAGCGAGAGAGAGAGTCAGACACATCCCAGCAAACATGTCCACAATGGCATGATGTGAGCCCAATGCTGGCTAAAATATTGGCCTCACATAGGCTTCCCACATTGGGCGAACATGCCTTTGCTCATCGGCTCCACATTGAACCCCAAGGCATTTGCCCAGTGTGGCCCAGTGTGGCAAGCCCATATCTGGTGCCGGCAGCCCTCACTTTGCCTGAAATAAGCCCATCTTTTTACAACAAACATACTCACATTGGCACGATGTGGACTAAAATATTGGCCCCACGTAGGCTGCCCTAATTGGGCCGATGAGTTCCACATTGGCCCCAGGGCAGATGGCCCCAAGAGCAGCCCTCACTTTGCATGAAATAAGCCCATCCTTTTAGATTGACCGCGAGTTACATTGTATCAGAAAGACAACAAAGTTGTTACTATCATATACAGTTGAAGTCGGAAGTTTACATACACATGAGCCAAGTACATTTAAACTCAGTTTTTCACAATTCCAAACATTTAATCCTAGTAAAAATTCTCTGTTTTAGGCCAGTTATTATCACCACTTTATTTTAAGAATGTGAAATGTCAGAATAATAGTAGAGAGAATGATTTATTTCAGCTTTTATTTCTTTCATCACATTCCCAGTGGGTCAGAAGTTTACATACACTCACATAGTATTTGGTAGCATTGCCTTTTAATTGTTTAACTTTGGTAAAACGTTTTTGGGTAGCCTTCCACAAGCATCCCACAATAAGTTGGGTGAACTTTGGCCCACTCGTCCTGACAGAGCTGGTGTAACTGAGTCAGGTTTGTAGGCCTCCTTGCTTGCACATGCCTTTTCAGTTCTGCCCACAAATATTCTATAGGATTGAGGTCAGGGCTTTGTGATGGCCACTCCAATACCTTAACTTTGTTGTCCTTAAGCCATTTTGCCACAACTTTGAAAGCTTTAACTTGCTTAGAGCCCGGACACCTTCCAACAGGACAACAACCCTAAGCACACAGCCAAGACAACGCAGGACTGGCTTCGGGACAAGTCTCTGATTGTCCTTGAGTTGCTCAGCCAGAGCCCGGACATCGACTGTGCGGTTGTTGTCCTGTTGCAAGGTGAACCTTTGTCCCAGTCTGAGGTCCTGAGTGCTCTGGAGCAGGGTTTCATAAAGGATCTCTCTGTACTTTGCTCTCTGTACTTTGCTCTGTTCATCCTAGGTTTCCTCCAGACATGACGCTTGGCAAAAAGAGTTCAATATTTTTTTTTCATCAGACCAGAGAATCTTGTTTCTCTTGGTCTGAGAGTCTTTAGGGTCTCTTTTGTTAAACTCCAAGTGGGCTGTCATATGGCTTTTACTGAGGAGTAGCTTCTGTCTTTCCACTCTATCATAAAGGCCTGATTGGTGGAGTGCTGCAGAGATGGTTTTCCTTCTGGAAGGTTCTCCCATCTCCACAGAGTAACTCTAGAGCTGTCAGAGTAACCATGGGTTTCTTGGTCACCTCCCTGACCAAGGCCTTTGTCACCCGATGCCTCAGTTTGGCCGGGCAGCTCTAGGAAAAGTCTTGGTGGGTCCAAACGTCTTCCATTTAAGAAACATGGAGGCCAATGTGTTCTTGGGGACCTTCAATGCTGCAGAAATGTTTTGTACCCTTCCCCAAATCTGTGCCTCGGCACAATCCTTTTTCGGAGCTCTACGGACAATTCCTTCGACATCATGGCTTGGTTTTTGCCCTGACATGCAGTGTCAACTATGGGACCTCATATAGACAGGTGTGTGCCTTTCCAAATCATGTCGAATTTAATTGAATTTACCACAAGTGGACTCCAATCAAGTTGTAGAAACATCTCAAGGATGATAAATGGAAACAGGATGCACCTGAGCTCAATTTCTAGTCTCATAGCAAAGGGTCTGAAAATGCATGTAAATAAGATAATTCTGTATTTTATTTATTTTATACATTAGCAAAAAAATTGAAAAGCCTCTTTTCGCCTTGTCGTTATGGGGTATTGTGTGTAGATTGCTGAGTTTGTATTTAATTTTTTATACATTTTAGAATAAGGCTGTAACGTAACAAAATGTGGAAAAGGTCAAGGGCTTCTGAATACTTTCCGCACACAGTACCTAGGACCAGCTTGAAGAGAGAGAAAGAGAGAGATATGTACCTGGATCACACAGTACCTAGGACCAGCTTGAAGAGAGAAAAAAGAGAGAGACATGTACCTGGATCACACAGTACCTAGGACCAGCTTGAAGAGAGAGAAAGAGAGAGACATGTACCGGATGGATCACACAGTACCTAGGACCAGCTGGAAGAGAGAGAAAGAGAGAGACATGTACCTGGATCACACAGTACCTAGGACCAGCTTGAAGAGAGAGAAAGAGAGAGACATGTACCTGGATCACACAGTACCTAGGACCAGCTGGAAGAGAGAGAAAGAGAGAGACATGTACCCGGATCACACAGTACCTAGGACCAGCTGGAAGAGAGAGAAAGAGAGAGACATGTACCTGGATCACACAGTACCTAGGACCAGCTGGAAGAGAGAGAAAGAGAGAAACATGTACCTGGATCACACAGTACCTAGGACCAGCTGGAAGAGAGAGAAAGAGAGACATGTACCGGATCACACAGTACCTAGGACCAGCTGGAAGAGAGAGAAAGAGAGAGACATGATCACACAGTACCTAGGACCAGAAGAGAGAGAAAAGGAGACAGTACCTAGGACCAGCTGGAAGAGAGAGAAAGAGACATGTACCTGGATCACACAGTACCTAGGACCAGCTGGAAGAGAGAGAAAGAGAGAGACATGTACCCGGATCACACAGTACCTAGGACCAGCTGGAAGAGAGAGAAAGAGAGAGACATGTACCTGGATCACACAGTACCTAGGACCAGCTGGAAGAGAGAGAAAGAGAGAGACATGTACCCGGATCACACAGTACCTAGGACCAGCTGGAAGAGAGAGAAAGAGAGAGCTGGTACCTAGGACCAGCTGGAGAGAGAAAGAGAGAGACATGTACCTGGATCACACAGTACCTAGGACCAGCTGGAAGAGAGAGAAAGAGAGAGACATGTACCTGGATCACACAGGACCAGGTGGAAGAGAGAGAAAGAGAGAGACATGTACCTGGATCACACAGTACCTAGGACCAGCTGGAAGAGAGAGAAAGAGAGAGACATGTACTCAGATCACACAGTACCTAGGACCTGCTGGAAGAGAGAGAAAGAGAGAGACATGTACCTGGATCACACAGTACCTAGGACCAGCTGGAAGAGAGAAAGAGAGACATGACCTGGATCACACAGAGACCAGCTGTACCCGGATCACACAGTGCCTAGGACCAGCTGGAAGAGAGAGAAAGAGAGAGACATGTACCCGGATCACACAGTACTTAGGACCAGCTGGAAGAGAGAGAAAGAGAGAGACATGTACCCGGATCACACAGTACCTGGGACCAGCTGGAAGAGAGAGAAAGAGAGAGACATGTACCCGGATCACACAGTACCTGGGACCAGCTGGAAGAGAGAGAAAGAGAGAGACATGGGACCTGGGACCAGCTGGAAGAGAGAGAAAGAGAGAGACATGTACCCGGATCACACAGATCAGCACAGTACGGATCACACAGTACCTGGGACCAGCTGGAAGAGAGAGAAAAGAGAGACATGACCCGGATCACACAGTACCTAGGACCAGCTGGAAGAGAGAGAAAGAGAGAGACATGTACCTGGATCACACAGTACCTAGGACCAGCTGGAAGAGAGAGAAAGAGAGAGACATGTACCCGGATCACACAGTACCTAGGACCAGCTGGAAGAGAGAGAAAGAGAGACAGACCTGGATCACACAGTACCTAGGACCAGCTGGAAGAGAGAGAAAGAGAGAGACATGTACCTGGATAGGACCAGCACAGTACCTAGGACCAGCTGGAAGAGAGAGAAAGAGAGAGACATGTACCCGGATCACACATGTGGATCACACAGTACCTGGGACCAGCCTAGGACCAGCTGGACCAAGAGAGAGAAAGAGAGAGACATGTACCCGGATCACACAGTACCTAGGACCAGCTGGAAGAGAGAGAAAGAGAGAGACATGTACCCGGATCACACAGTACCTAGGACCAGCTGGAAGAGAGAGAAAGAGAGAGACATGTACCCGGATCACACAGTACCTAGGACCAGCTGGAAGAGAGAGAAAGAGAGAGACATGTACCCGGATCACACAGTACCAAGGACCAGCTGGAAGAGAGAGAAAGAGAGAGACATGTACCCGGATCACACAGTACCTGGGACCAGCTGGAAGAGAGAGAAAGAGAGAGACATGTACCTGGATCACACATTTAACATTAACATTTAAGTCATTTAGCAGACGCTCTTATCCAGAGCGACTTACCAAGGACCAACTGGAAGAGAGAGAAAGAGAGAGACATGTACTCAGATCACACAGTACCTAGGACCAGCTGGAAGAGAGAGAAAGAGAGAGACATGTACTTGATCACACAGTACCTAGGACATAGACATGATCACACAGTACCTAGGACATGACATTTGTAATGACATTTGTAATGTATTTATTGTTTTGAAACTTCTGTATGTGTAATTTTTACTGTTGATTTTTACTGTTTATTTCACTTTTGTATATTATCTACCTCACTTGCTTTGGCAATGTTAACACATGTTTCCCATGCCAATAAATCCCCTTGAATTGAATTGAATTAGAGAGAG